>NC_056741.1:1288895641-1288908141 GCF_019279795.1 Protopterus annectens | reverse complement strand
CACACGCATGCGCGCGCGCGCACGTGTGTGTGTGTGTGTGTGTGTGTGTGTGTGTGTGTGTATATATATATATATATATATATATATATATATATATATATATATATATATATATATATATATATACATATGTATATATATAAAAGTCACATGGTACAGCAGCTGTACCCTAATGACATTCTGGTACTACCACTGTGTGATAATACAGTGTTGTCCAAATTAAATCTAAGTTGTAAGGCAGACTAGAGCAAATATGTCATACTGTGACACTGATTTTGATCTCTGTGTATGTGCATTTCTGTGTGTGTGTGTGTGTGTGTGTGTGTGTGTGTGTGTGTGTGTGTGTGTGTGTGTGTGTGTGTGCAATCTGTGTCATTGTCATACTTTGCTAAGGGTAAAAATGAAAGTGTAGAAGGTATATGCAAGAAAGTGCTGTTATAGCTACAGTGAGCAGTTGTTACTGAAGCTCTGTGTCAGTGGACATATACCCTAACATCACCTTTTACCTTATTTTAATGATTTGATGTAAACCATAGTTTTAAAAGTAAATTGTTCTGCTGGAATGCACATTCACACATATATATGAGTGCACTCATGTAAATATATTCATTATGAAAAATAAACATTGAATGAAAGTGTTCTATTTATTGCTAATAATTCAGATATTTTTTGTAGCATTAAAATCATCGTATTGTGGGCTGCATCTGCCTGAATGTGTTAGTAAAACAGGCAGTTTGTATTGAGGGATGTATGTAGATGGTGCAGGGGCAATGAGGCAGTGCTGCTTAGGGGATGATGCAGTTTTTTTTCTGCTTTTTTTTAACAAGAAACATCTTTATTAAATTATTACTTATTAAACAGGAAATCATACATTTATATAAATGAAAACAGATCACGTTGACATATTTTCATTTGCAAACATTATACATCACTTTTACTAGAAAAGTTTACCGAGAGTCTGTCACAAATTGCTGTGAGGGAAAGGTTAGTTTGTTTATACTTTCTTGTGTTTTATGTTGCTTTATTGCCCTCTACTATTTTGTATATTGTGATTCATTTTCTTTACACTGTGTTTTACTTGTATCTTGCTTTTAATTGCATACATAAACTAGGGAATAGATCACAGCTGTGTCTCCTGTGAATCACACAGAATTAGAACAGGTCAGTTAGGGTCAATAATTCTAGGGTGGCCACGGTGGTGCAGTGGTTAGTGCTGTTGCCTCACAGCAAAACGTTCTCTGGTTCGATTCTCAGCCAGAGTGCCTTCTGTGCAGAGTCTGCATGTTCTCCCTGCAGTCATGTGGGTTTCCTCCGGGTGCTGTCCTTTCCTCCCACATTCCAAAGACATGCAGTAGGTGGACTGGACACTCTAAATTGGCCATAGGTGAGAGTGTGCCCGTGTGAGTGAGTGGTAAGAATGAACTACCGTGGTAGGGCTAGCCACCCGGCAGTGTAAACCTTGGCTCAAGATAATTGTCGCTGCTGAAGTGACACCTCGACCCCATGTGGAAAATGGGAAAAGAGGCTGAGGATGGATGCATGAATTAAGGTTAATTATCTGCAAACTGAGGGTGGAGCTAGGAACTAAACCTTCTATTTAAGGGATAAAATAAAACATTCCAAGGTCACCCAGACTCTACCACAACTTGCTGTAGAGGAAAGGTTAGTTTGTCTTTGCTTTCTTGTATTTTGTGTTGCTTTACTGCCTTCTTCTATTTTGTATACTGTGATTAATTTTCTTTACATTGTGTTTTAGGGTTGACACCATTCATTGTGGCTAAATCTGGAATAAGGCCACACCCCTCGCATCACCTGTAACCCTCCCCATTCCTGCCCCTCCCTGCCTGTGTTCTGCCCATTTTGTGACATCACTATGACAGCGGTGAACAGGAATGCCCTTTTTTCCATTCCTGCTGCCTGTTTCAGCCAATTTACTATGCTTTCCTGTAAAAAAAGCATAGTAAATCAGCCGATTTAACAAATTCCAGTAGTCTGCTTCCTTTTTTGAAACTGAATACCGGAGTTTGTACAGTGTTTTCTGGACTACGAGAGAATCAATATGATTTCTGGATAGTCCAGAAAAAATAAAAAAATGATCTGTTGCCATGGATGTGAACCTGCCCACTATCTCCGTTACCAGCTTGATGGATATGGGTATCATGAGGCAATATAGAAATTGCCTCATGCTTACTGATAACCAGTTAATTCTCAAACAAACTGATATGGTATGTGAGAGATGTAGTTACACAATGTCACTGGAGGCAAAGCCCTCACATAAAAGCACTCCTAATGTCACCCATCACACACATTTCAAAGCAGAAACATATACACACATATACTGAGGTACTTAAATGTAACCTTCATAAACCCCAAAGACCTCCTAGATGATGATCACATAACAAACACCCTCAGCAACCCCGAATGCACTCTTTCAAAACAACACCCACACCAACACATACAGCCACATTTCATGGAGCCTCTACATCTAAGCCCATAAGGCATGCCACCACAGAATCCAACATTCTAGTCACTGGAGAGTCCATTCCTACCTTACAGGAGCTCTTTGAACTGAGATGTAAAAATAGGTCCCGCAAAATACTGAATGATTGGTCTCATCCAGTGTTTGGTTGGCTAACTAAACTTGCTTCTGGTAGAAGGTTACAGAGTATCAACTGCAGGACCTCCAGATTCATGAACAGTTTTTATCCAACTGCAATAAGACTCATTAATGCAGACATCAATCTTGATGTATCAAAACTATAATAGATTGTTTCACTCTCATTCTTTTTCTTTGTTTTTTTTCCATGCAGTAATTCTATTTATTTATTGCAAACTGAAGTTAATATATTCTCATTCAAGTGCAATTCCAGTCACTTCCTTATGTGCAATATCACCCAGTTTTATCTCTGTGTATAGTGTACTCTTCTTTGCATGTGTTAATTATATAGTAGTCAGTGTTGTCCAATGTAATAAATAGTGTACAAGCATGTGCGACAGCTACTTAGATATTTAGTTTTTTACTGTAGTTGTTTATTCTTTAATACCTGTCATGTCTGTCTTTTTGTGTTTGTTTTCTCCTGTAAAAGAGCCGACACTTGAAATTTCATTTAGGTAGCACTTATGTTTACTAAATGACAAAAAATTTCTTTGAATCTTTGAATCTTTGAATCACTGTGAGATACACTGATGTCCCTCTCACCAGGTTGAGTAAGGAGAAAGTCACAAGTCAGTTGCTTATCTGGGGCCAGGACCTACCACATTACTCACGCACTCAGGTCATTGGACCACAAGTACCAGTATGACTCGGTCATAGTCCATATGAGTGTGAATGACCTGAAATGCACTTCTCTAGACTATATGAAGAGACATCATGGAGCTCTTGGAGTATGTGTCCCAGGCTGATATGAGCCTAGCACTCAGTAGCATTTTACTTTTTCCAAGGATGATGCCAAAATATGAACAAAAGATGACTGACTTTAATAATTGGCTTAGTTTCTGGTGTCATTCTAAGGGGGTGCAATATTTGCCAGCATGGAAGGAGATGGTCAGCAGACCACACTGCTTTGCAAGGGATGGTCTGCACCTCTCCCTTCTAGGCATTTGAATATTGGCTAAACCATTGTCCTCTCCCACACTGCCTTTAGGCAATGCCAAACTGAAAGTACTTCCAACATAACAAATCAAAAACAAGAAAATCTAAAGGTGTTACTGCTCAATGCTAGGATTTTTAACAAACAAACTCCACTCCCTAGAAACTGTCGTCGCCCTAGAGAATGTTGATGTCTGTGCGATTACAGAGACATGGTTTAAAGCCGCAGAGAGCACACCAACAGTGCAAGGTTGTAATGCCTTCCACACATTTAGACCAGCTTCTACACAGACATGGACTAAAGATGGAGGTGTCCTGATTTACATCAAAAATAAATATGCCTCAAGACTGGTCAAACAAGACAATACACTTGAGCTTCTCCATATTCAAATCACCATAGGAAAAATTCAATACCACTTGCTTGCAAGCTACAGGTTCCCCTCTATGACCCAGGAAACCCATACCATGTATTTAAACTTATTGGAAACACTCACCATCGAATTCAATACCATGTTCGTGGGTGACTTTAATTACCCCACTATTAACTGGGAATCCTATACGACACCAAATGTATAAGAACAGAGGTTCCTGGATTTTGTAAACACAAACCCCTTGGACTGGATTGTCAATACACCATCAAGGGGTACAACCATACTGGATATGGTCCTCACTAATACAAAAGACTGCTGCACACCCCCTAGTGTAATGTCTTCTCTGGTAAGGTCAGGCCACAAAATGGTTTCCTTTGAAGTAAAACTAAAAACTTGGAACCCCAGCTAACCCTGAAATATTCAGAAATTAATCTAAGGCTAACTTCCTATTATTAAGTGATAATCTGGAAAATTTTCAGGGCCACAAAACCCTGAGAACACTGCTGCCTACGCAAGTACTTTTCACAAAAACCCTATACAAGCATGTTAATAGCTGCATAGAGGCAGCTATAACCAACAGGAAGAAGTACAGAACTAAATTAAAAAAACAAGCTGTTCTGGTAGAATCACAACATCAATAGGCTGTATAGCACAAGGAAGAAAATTGTGGCAAAAATTAGGAGGTGCACCACCCAGCAGGATAAAAGCACTCTCAAACTAAACAACTCTGGGGACAAAAAGTTTACCAAAGCCAAATTTGAGGTAAATCTGGCCTCCCATGCCAAGGACAACCACAAGACATTCTTTAGCGATGTCCAAAACCTCAAAGGCAACACACAACTGCGTGCAGAGCTCATTATAAATTGAACTGCCTATACTGAGTAAGAAAATGGAGCAAAACTACTGGCTGACAAATTCAGCTCCAACTTTACCCCTCCCCCCTCAAACTTCCCTCAAGAAATACCATCAAATCTAACTCCCATGATATCACTAGGGAACAGGTCCTTAATGCTCTCCCTAAGGTCAAGAACACTGCATCAGTGGGCGCACACAGTATCCCAGGATGCCTTCTAAATAGCATGAAACATGATCTATCAGGCCGTCTGGAATTGCTATTAAATTGTAGCTTCTAAACAGGCTTTGTGTCTCAAGAATGGAGAACAGCAACAGTCATCCCTTTGCACAAAAAATGGGCCAGCTACACACCCATAAATCTCACTAGTCTCATATGCAAAACCATGAAAAGAATTATCATGGAAATGATCAGTAGTGATGTAGTAAACCTCCAGACACTAAACCTAACCCAGTTTGGTTTCATCAAGGGCAGGTCATGCCTACTCAACCTGGTGGGATTCTTTGAGAAGGTCACCAAAGCAATGGATGAGGGCAAAATGGTTCACACTACCTACCTTGACCTGGCCAAGGCATTTGACACAATCCCCCACTCAGGAATTGTTGACAAACTTAAGAGGTTAGGTACAAACCCTTATGTAACCCAATAGATAGCCAGCTGGCTAACTGATAGGACCCAGGAAGTTAATACTGGGGAGTCCACCTCTACATAGAGGCCAGTCACAAGTGCAGTCTGTCAGAGATAGGTCCTGGGATCACTACGTTTTGGAATTTACTTCTCTGAAGTCAAGGCCAATGTTAATGGTCTCTGGATGACTAAATTTCCAGATGATTGTAAATTAGGAGATGTCATTGAATCGCCCATCAACACAAATGTTCTCCAGAAGGGCTGACACAGACAAACAACTGGTGCCAGAGCCATAGACTAAAACTAAATACCAAGAAATGGCAATAGTATCCTTCAGGAAGTCATCCATCCCTGGTAACTATTATACTGACAACACACCCTTAAGAGTTAACCTAGTAGTCAGGAACTTGAAGACACACATAGACAGTAATCTAGACTTTGGCCATCACATGTCTACAGTAGTGAGGAAATCATTCTGTGTTATGCAACTTATAAACAAAGGCTTGGCATCTAGATCCAAGGAAGTCATTGTTCCACTGTATTCAGCATCCATCAAATCTATCATTGAGTACAATGCCCCCTTTGGTATTTACCTAACCAGGCCTATCCAGCAATTGGAATGTCCACAGAGGTTTCTCACTAAAATAATGCAGGGCGTAACTAACATGTCCTATGTAGACTACCTCAAGGTTTAATCACTGTATTATGTCTCCTACAGGTTGTTGAAGGAGATATGTGCCTGGAATTTATTTATTTATTTATTTGCAATTTGATTACCGGGGAAGTCCACTGGGCCAAATTGACCCATTTTCAGTGGAGGCCCGGGGAGAAAAGCTCCAAGATGCATTATGCAATTTAGATACAAATGATAGTTAATATTAAAGATCTTATGTAGAATAGTTACTCATAAATGAATTCAATATCATGCATAGCTAACAAATTCATTAAGCTTGAAGGTAGGGATCACACAGTTTTGTTTGAGGAAAACAGATATGGGTTAGGTGTGGAAACAGTTTACATACAAACCTTTTAAGAAAATGTAAATATGCTTTACATGCACACATCAACAGTAGAATGCTATTTACAATATTTACAAGGTTGGGCTGTGTGAGGGTAGCTGTAGGAGGTGAGAGTTTAGAGAGAAGCTACAGAAATTGTTAAGAGCTTAGACAGGCTCATAGGAAGATAACAATGAGAGTTGTAGAGCTTGGGAACCAGAGCGAGAACCCCCTTGGATTAGGTTGGGTGAAGGCAGGTACATTTCCATTTAGTGGACAGGTGTTTAAATAGTTGGGTTTTGAAATTTTCTGAGTTTGGTATGGTTCTTAGTGTGGAGGGAAGGGAATTCCATTTTTTGCCTAGTGAGAAAGATAGGAGAAGTTGGCCAGCAGGACGTTTAGGTTTATGGATAGTAATTAAGTTCTGATTTTCAGATCTGAGAGCTCTGTTGGGTGTATAAGGGGGAAGGATGTTAGTTAGAGCGGGACATTTTGTTGGGTGAAATATGATTCTATGTGCAGTAGAGAGTTGGAGATAGTCTAGGTAGTTTGGGAGTTCAAGCCAATTCAGGGATTGTAGGGTTAGGCAGTGATGGGTGGTATTTTTAGATTTACAGGCAAATTTAGAGATTTTGTTGTAGCAGTTTTCTAGTTTAGAGGTGATAGAGGAGGACAGGTTGGTTAGGAGAGGAGCTCCATATAATAAGGAAGGAAGAAGATAACTCGAGGCCAGAGTTTACCTGGTAGAGTTGGAGAGAAAGTGATTATTCCTATACAGCATACCTAGCTTTTGGTGGGTTTTCTTAATATTTTGTTGAATATGAATATCAAACTTGAGGTGTTCATCTACAATAATGCCAAGTAGTTTGGCAGAGGGGACTACTTCTATAGGTGAGTTGGTTTGACTATAGACTTTGAAGTTTTTTTAACAACAGCTTCTGTTCTAGATACTACTACAAACTCTAGCAGTGCTGGTCTTTCACTTAGAATCCCCCTATTTCATTATTTTACCTATACTTTGATATCAGTCCTTGATAGGGAAGGCAATCTCTAGCCTGCAGTCCAAATGAATTCTTGGCCTCTTCCAATTCTATTACCTTTTCCTCGCTATTTGTTCCCAATACATTGGTCCCTTTGCCAGTTTTCTCCAGTAAATTCCAGCCCCCTCTTGCCTATTCTCTGTACCCCTAATTGTAGTCATCCCTATCAGCAGAATTGGGGAGAATGCAGTTTTAACAACAGGGGGTTCACCAAAGTAAGAGAATGATGATGATACAGATTTCAGAACAAAGCTGTAGCACCAGATTAACATGCATTAGGGTTTGATGTTTTTGGAAGGTATTACCTAAGTTTAATTTTCCTAATGTTGTAGCTTTTAATGTTGTCAGGTTAGACTGGTAGAAGATATGCATTTTGGGAATATTCTTAGCAGCTCATTTTATATTTTTGTAATTCTTTTTACTGCCAGAAGCTATTGTAGACCTACCCCATGAAATGTTTTTGGTTAAAGGAAAACTCCACCTTCTCCTGCAGTTTAACTCAACTTGTAGGTTGCTTTTCTCCCTACAATATGATTCCAGTACTGTGTAGGTACCTGAAACCTGCTTGTACTTTATAAAATTTTCATTTCCTCACTTTGGTGTCAAAGGAAGGGAAAGACCACCCACTTTTCATTTAAACATAACTTCTCACGTAAGTTGCAGAGAAATTTGTCTACCTATCCATGACATACCACAGACACAGAGAAATGTGTAGTCAGGAGTTCAAGCTGCTGTAAACAAGACAGAGAATTGTGAAACTGTTTTCCATTGTCTGAATTGCAGAGAGAAAGAGGACTTACACTGCTGCTTCTAATGTAGCCATGTCTTTCATAGAAAAACATAGCAATTAGATCAGGCAATGGTTCAAAGGCAGTTGTCACTTCTTTTGACAAATTTACATATGCAGCATCACAATGTTAAATTGCTAGGCTTTAAATGAGAACTGCACCCACAGACTGAAATAAAATGTTTATTTCATTGTGTCTTGATGTTTCCTACATTTAACACCACTTTGGGACTAGATATACTTTATAAAATATTTTTAAATGTAATTCCAGAGTCTGCTCACATGGGGTCTGGCAGCTTGTTTTTTTAGTCTACCTCTAGGTATCCCAAAATGCAGTGTTTGACTTTAAAATATTAAATCATAGCCCCTAAGCCCCTGTCAATGCATTGACTTTACATGTGTTTTCACATATACCCTGCTTTCTTTCCGTCAATCAGGTTTAATTACCATTTCTTACTATTCAATGACTACTTAAAAACAAACAGGGATAATCATACAGAACAGTATTCTCAGTGTCTGTTACTACTTTGTCTTTCTAAAGTGGCCAGTTTTCATTCTTTTTTATGCTGAGCTGTAGTCATTAAACTTATCTCCCCATCCCCAAACACCTCCACTTTGTATCTGTCAAAGTGGCAAAAGTAATTTGATATCTCACAGCAGGAGACAAAGTTCAAAGAAGCAACAGGCACTGAGAATACTGTTCTGTGTTAGTACATGTGTAAAGGCAATGCATTGACAGGAGCTTAGGGACTATGATGTAATATTTTAAAGCCAAAAACTACACTGGGGCCTACCTAGAGGTAGACTGAAATATCAAGATGCCGGGCTCCATGTGGCCAGACTCTGAAATTACATTTAAAAATATTTTAAAAAGTATATAGAGTCCAAAAGTGTGTTAAAATGTAGGAAACCTCAATACATGAGGAAATAAACATGTTTTTTTCAGTCTGTGGGTGCGATTCTCCTTTACACTTTAAATATTTGTTGTTTACACTGTTTCGCATTTTAAGATGGCTTGAATAAAGTATCAAAGATGTCTGTGACATTTAAAGAAAAGTCAGTCAATTATCAGCTCATTTACCAAACTGAAGGGGGAGCGGCTGTCAATTCATCTTGGACTACAAAAAGATACTTTAAACAATGGCCTGTAATTCAGCAATTGTTCTGATTGCAGCTGTATAATACCTTAGTATATTATAAAATAAGCCCTGAGACACAAACAAATGAGGGCCATTCAAGAAATAAAAGAAGCAGTCCTGTTACAGACAGTATATAAGATGACAGTGACTGGCACTAATCCCTTTATATGTCAATGGAATGGGAATACACCACTACTTCCTTATGTCTAGCAAGACTCATATAAAGCAGAATTGAAATGGATTATGGGAAAGAGAAAGGCCTGAAGAAACCTAAGATCACATTGATAAGTCAAGCCCCATTGACAGCCATTTTGCAGAAAACATTAAAATTCTATTAGAAGCAGTCAAAATGATTCTGAGGTGTTAAAATAACTCAGAAAACAGAGATAGTGTGAAAAAATATATTTTTTAGTTCTAATGATGTGTTTTCCTTTAAGTGACAGAAATGCATGGTAAGAGTTAAAGAAACATGTTAATTGTTTATTCCAATGTATTATGTTTGCCAGTTGGCAAATAGATTAAGGCTGTGACCTGTTAACACTCTACTTCTGTAGTCCAGAGTTTGATTCCTTCATCCTCCATGTGCCTACTGTTTGACTTTGAGTGAGTCACTTAAGCAGACAGTGCTTCCAGTATGGCTCTGAAGAAGAGATCTTGGTGATTATCAAGTTTATCTGGTTAACAAATGAAAAAATATATATGGCCAGGAGGTTTTAAATTAGGGAAATAGAATGGAGCCATCTTTTATGAGACATAACTACATAACTGATTTTGTTTTCATTTGTTAACAAGGGTAAAACTCTGATCCAGTCAAGAGTATTTTTTCATATTCTGTGCTGGAGCAAAAAGATTAGAATGATTCAGATAGTAATATTCAAAACTACAGTATAAATATAGCAAGTATTGTAAATGGATATTTACATTCAATAATATAAATATTAGCAGTGGAGAGATAACAAGTACCAAAGAAGTCTTCTGAAGAAATCTATGTTCAGTGGAAGCTTTGTATTTTTTTATTATTTTTGAATGAAGTGCAAAATGTTGCTTATCCATTTGAAGTATATCTTTTTTTGGAGTTTGTTAGCTACAGCTAGTAAGCGTGTAATGTTATTGAGAATTAAGTTCTGAGACCTTTCCCCAAATGCAAAATGAACCTAGTGAGATAGTTAATGTTTTGCCTTGTTTCTGAAGTATGTACAGCAGAGTGCATCTCTGGGAGAAAGTCATATTTTGAATTTATTTACCTGTGAATATATGCATCTGCTGTTTGGACTTAAATATCAGGCATGGTTATAATTCAGCAAATGTTCAACTAGCAATAATTTAGGACCAAATAAATACTGTTAGACAGAGTTCTTCTATATGCTAACTGCTTGTTTATGCACATTTATTTTGTATTTTCATTAAGCAAGTGTATAGCTGCTTGTATTTTTGATTTTACAAAGTGCATTGCCTAACTTTATTTATTTAATTTAAAGAAGTTTATTATTCGGTTTTAAATGTTTGTGGCTGGTGTTTTTATATATTAGTTTAAGTGTATGTGTAATGAATTGATGTAATACTACCATGTAATTTCCAAGCCATAGCTGCCAAACAAATTGATTACAGTTGTCTTATTTTGTTTTTAGTATATAAGGACAGTCTAGCTGGTGGCAGAATTATTGAAAAAAGACAGGAAAATGTGCACTGGAATCAAAAAAGTATCATTATCCCCCTCCTGGTTTATAATGTGTACGTATGTGTGTGTGTGTGTGTGAGTGTGTGTGTCTATACACACACACACACACACACACACACACACACACACACACACACACACACACATACACACATATATACACAAATATATGTAAAATTATTTGGCCAAGTGTCAATTACTGTTGGTAAGACACCACAGGAAGGCACTGGGCTAGGAACAAGTTGAGAGATCCTGGTGAAGCATTGATTGTTTCTCCACTCTGCGGTGGACCAGTAAGTGATTGCAACTGGCCAGTGTAAAACTTACTTGGGGTGTGTCAAGTGTTGGCAAGTTACCAAAAGCAGCAGTGCACATTTACCATATGTTAAGTCCAATCACTGCATGCATATAATTTGGTGTTAGTGGTGTGGATTTAAAGGCTATACTGCTGCAGTATCAAATGCGACATTGAGTGAGTAGTCAAAATTTGCAAATTCATCAGATAATGGTTTTAAGATTAAACAGTTTCCTGGCAAGGAATGCCTCACATAGCTGACAGTTATCATGCATATAGCTTAGGGCTGAATAAAGAGTTTTATTTTTTTGCTTCACACTTTCCACTAATATCAAGTGCCCACTTTAGAAACACTGACCTCTGGTCTTCTTATTAATATCAGCATGTCGCTTCATTTCATACTTTTATTTACAGTCTTTTTGTTATGCATTCATCAGATATGATCCTTGGCTCACGCACTGATGAAATTTGATTTCTAAATTCTTAGCTAAATATCAGATTAGCTGGCATTGTCTCTGTGACTGGATGGATGAAACTTTGTTGTCCAGTCAGCCTGCTAATGAGCACCTGTTTCAATAGTAGACTTTTCAAATTTGTATTTTATTCTTATGTTTACCATAAATATATGTACCATACCACCAACTTGTGACCATAGTGGGGTCACCTTTCTGGGTGTTACCCTTTGTGATCCACAGAAATGTTTGAACTGAGAAATATTAAAAGGAGAACCATTATCAGTTCTAGTAGTCTTTGGTATTCCAAATACTGCAGAATTCTTACCCAGACTGAAACTGCTGCATGAGCTAATGTGGCCGTGACAGACAGCTCTCTGTGTAAGCATCATTGTACTATTAAGTATTACATTTTATTCTGTATGTTTTTTGGTCCCTGAATCATGTAAGTCCCTTTACACTCTAGCATACTTTCTGTGTGATGTCATTATCCTCAGCTCAAGGTTCCCATTAACAGACTCCAAACTAACATCTAGAAAAACTTCAGTTACTTGTGGGACTGACTGATCTACAAGTGTTTAGAAATCAGTTTATTTATGTATTTGTATTTGTTTTTCTGACTAGAGCACTGATCTCCATGGACTATTTTTTAGACTCATCCCGGGAGTTGT
>NC_056741.1:1288833141-1288890641 GCF_019279795.1 Protopterus annectens | reverse complement strand
GCTGCCCTGTTCTTCTAGCACCAGTAATACTACTCAAATGTAACTCATATGGTCATATGGGTTATACTCGGGGCTTTATCCTTCAGTGCCACAGACCTGGCAAAACCTGTTTTAAGCACAATGTGGTTATATTGGTTCAGGCTAGTAAGATCACTGCTGCAGACAGCATACTTCTGTTTGCGCCTGATGACCATAATGCCTATGTAACCACCCCTGGCTTATTTGTTTCAGTGCTGGCAAGATCTTAGTGCTCATTTCTCCCCATAGTAGAAGATAGTCTTTAGCACTAAGGCTGTTAGTTGGCAGTCTTTGGGGGCTTTTAATTAGACCCTAACTAGTACACAAGCATCTTTGAAACTTTCTATAGCTTGGTGTGCACCAGCATATGTCAAGGAATATTCACCCCCTGCCATGAGTGACTTAGTCATTAATACCCCCTTTCCACTAGAACTGTTTCATTAGCCCTGTCTCTGTTATACTACTAGAAGATCCATGTGCACTTCCTGAGACACACCTCCCCAATCCACTCTAGCAGAAGTAACCAAGCTTAGCCTCTTCATTTCTCACCCTTCCCAGTCAGCTGCTCCTCCACTGCCCAAACCTCTGTTTGAACCTGGGTTACCTGGATCATAATTAGTGCATCAACCTTCTGTGCAACTGAGATAGCAAAGCAGTGAAAGGTAAAATAATTTGATGATTCCCACTGAATTTCCTCACAGCTTCTCTGAGCAATATTCTGTCAGCCAAACTAACAACATTAGCTTAACTTTAGTTTGACATACACTTGGATTGTTTCAGGGGTTAACTTAACAGTGTCTCAGGGGTAACAATGACACTACAGATGGATGCTTACCCCATCACGAATGTTTGCTTTCTCCCTTATTTGAAGATAAGGAGTAAAAGGGTAGAAGAGTCTAATTCCTTAATATTGAATGAACAAAAACTCATTTACCAAGGAAAATATCAGCACAGTTTTTTAGATTGTACATGCAAATAGCTCAGGTCTGCTCAATTTATTTGCTTGTTTTGAGTAATGGCTTAATATAATTCAGCTTCACTGTCCACTTTCTTTCTTACTGGAGTCTGACTTACCTTTAAGATTAGTAAACCCTCACCTACCAGCACATTGTACAGTGTATCTTTTAAATCAGGCATCAGACTAACTACAATTAGTATACCTAAACAACTGTCAAAATTAATAATACTTGGATGCAAGGAAAACAGGTATAGAGGATGCAAAGAAGAAGAAAGAAGGAAAAAGTATGGAAAGGTTTTTCCATATTTTCTGTATTTATCAACAAGCTCCCATCTGAGCACCCTCAGATACCTCTAATTGTTCATGCAGATGGCATGGTCATCTACAGGTCAAACAAATCATACTTTGTTATACTACCCAGCTCCAAGATGACCTTCAAACCCTCAACCAGCAGCTAATAGGCTAGAAATACTTAGTCCTTTAGAAACAAAAGCAAAGCTATTTGGAAACAGCCAAAAAATAGTCAAAAAATCCAGCTTCCTTAATATTAAAGATGTTAACAATACCACCACAGAAACTACCATATCCTTCAAATAAACTGGCATTTGGTTAGACCAATCTCTTAGCTTTCAACAACAAATGATAAACATGCAAAACGATCAACACACTACTGTTCTGGGTGAACAAGCTATTGCCTCTTCTGCCCAAGCCAGCCAAAGCTGCCACAGACAAAGAATACTCTTAGCTCAACCTGAATATAGACCACTTACTATAGCTGTAGCCTCAAAGAAAAATGCTACCACCTTACAAACCATCTCCAATAAAAGTTGCTGGTTCATTACTAACCCCCCTCCCCCCAATAATGAACACCATTGGTTTACTCTTGCCAAAGCTAAATGGTTCCCAGTACATTTGAGAGCTAACCTCCTACTAGGATCACTATTTCACAAAGCCCTTTCTCTTGAGACATCATCCCCTCTTACTCATAAATATTTCACCAAAAACTCTACATACAATCTGAGGGGTACCTCTCAATCTCAACCCACCCTACTAACTCCAAAAAAGTAAACATTATTGCACTGACCGTGCATTCTCCATTCTAGCACTTAAACTATGGGAGTCCATTCCTCTCTCAAGCTGAGATGTCCAAAAGATTTAGACATCAGACAACAGCTCAAGGAAAGAGCTCTTCACCCAAACAAAATGTAGCTGCACTCACACAGGTCACATTATATGAACTTTCTCACACATCCTTTTATCCTTCTTTCATCCTTCCTTACCTCATCTTGTCATCCTCTTACTTACTGCCTTTCATTCATCCTACTTTCTTCTTCTCTTTGCATGTCTCTCACATTCTCCTCCTTTCTACTCCTCTTCCTTCTGCATGTCTCTCTCACCTTTTCTCTGTCTTCTCCCCATGGTATCCCTTCTTGCAACTATTCTCACTTGCCTCTTCTAATGCCCTCATACATCTCTAGATAATAATATGCTGCTATCTCTGTAACATAAGCCATCTCAGTTATTATGGCTGCATCTTATCCATGAAGTTCTCCTAAGCATAATTCCATTTTTCCATCCATGTTCTGATATTGTTAACTGCTTCTTCAACTAAATGTTTTAGCATATTATTGCATCTGTAAATATATATATATATATATATGCATATTTGTTTTTTTAGCATATTGTATCTGTAAATATGTTATTGTTTATGTCTTGTGTGATCCTGTTCATCTGGGCTGTGTCTGCCCAGTAAACAAATGTAAATAAATAAATAAAGGTCCATAAAGAAGAACATGTGATTAATGGAAAATGACAAAGGAGGGGGACAGGGTGAAAGACATGATCAGGAAACAAAAAGGATCAATAAGCAAAGAGGAAAGAAATTAGAATGCTAAAGCAACTAGACGAAGGACTAAAAGGGAAGCAAATGTTAATGAACAAAAACTAAAACTAGCAGAACTTACAGAGGAGAGAAATTCAATAATGCTACTCCTGCTAAGTCTAGTCCATTAATCTAAAAATATTAATTCATTCTCTACTTCCTTGCTTAATCCTTTCATGGTTGTGTAGTGGCAGAAACTATCCAGCTTCTCAGTGGTCAGACTTTGAGATATCAGATGGAACAGAAACACCCGGAAAATCCCTCATAGACATCGGACAGATGTGCAGGCATCCCACAGTTGGTACCCCAGCTGAGAACCAACCCGGAGTACTGAGCAGTAACTGCTGCACTACTGTTTCACCCTTTAAAAATATTTCTAATCTTATTCTTGGATTCAGTAAGTCATCAGTCATCTAACATTTACTGGGGTGGTTCAAATAACAGAAGTTTAATAGTTTAATTACTGAAAAGTTTATAAAAGTATTCGTGTTTTTATGGTGATACCCATTTTCTCTTTTCTCTTCATGACTTACTGCCAACAATTTCATCTATAGCCATGGAATACTAGCTATTTCCTTTTTGGGCAAATTAAATAAGAAGAAAATAAAACATTCTGAAGTACATTGTTAATATGCACTATTTGCTGATCAACCGGGATCTGACTCCCAAACCTGGTATAAGACAGAAAGAGTTCTGGCAGAGGTGGGAAGGGAAGTCATTGCCTTAATATCACAGGGGTCTGTACACAACTTACTAGTGCAAAATTTTACCATAGCTAACATCCTGCACATAATGTAGTGAATGGCACAATCAGAAAAAGGAGTCTTGGTGAGTCTATCAACTTACCCCTTTCATCACACTTTTTAATCACCACTGCTGCAGGGGGGGTGGGCAAAAACTAAATCACTATCCAAAGGAGAATATAAAACCTCATTTTTCACAGGTAAAAAAAAAAAAACAATAACTGATAACTCTGATTGGACCGTGTGACTAATGAAGATGCGAGCGCACACAGAAAAAGGCTGAGAGTGATTTCACACAGTACTTGATTAAGCACAATCTTGTGAAGCACTGCCTGCATCATCTGTCTTCCTAACGATTAGGAATCTCATGCTAACATGAGTTGTAAAAGTTATTTACTAAGACAACACTAATCACAATATGAATTGTGATATGAAAGGAGATGCACTCATGGCATGGAATTAACCATGGTAATTTTTGATTGGTATCTGTAGGGTACCTTCGAAGACACATTTATGATTCCATTGATGAAGAAGATACTAAATAGTTAAAAAAAAAACTTTCCCCATGTTCACATTTTAGCAGTATTGAAGACACATTGAAAAGTGTGTTTTAGATAAATAAGTCTTCCAAACATCAGTATCAAAAAACAAGCTTTTTAAATGTATCACCACAGTGATGGTGCTCAGACATTTAAAATAACTGTTTTTGTAAAGTATTGCATGCTTTTCTTGAACTTAATGCACTGATCTCCATCTTTTTGTCTCTTACCAGGGTTGCTACATGGCCAACAGTTTTGGAGCCACACACTTCATTTCTAAGCAGGACCAAAAGCAAAATTAATCATTTATTATGTTTTCAACTCTTTTAATAGTTAAAAGCATTTTTTTGTTTTCCAGTCCACTAGATGTACTAGTTATGATTGACAGTGATTTGTCTCCACAACCCTAGCTCAAATGTACCAGTAATTTCCCACAGTAACATCAAAGTTGAAGACTGTAAGATTTATTCAGATACACTCATAGTCAAGAGTTAGTCAAGGAAAAAAGATTGGGTTCTAATAAATGTATTCTTCTCCAGTATTAGTATCCCTCCATTTAAAATAAATACATGCTTCTATATTTTCCCCCAAGTTCCCTCCCAGAAACCTTTTGACTGAATATGACTGTTGCTATAACCATGTTATATATGTATGACATGTGTGTGTGTGTGTGTGTGTGTGTGTGTGTGTGTGTGTGTGTGTGTGTGTATATATATATATATATATATATATATATATATATATATATATATGGGTCTGCTTCAGTTGATCAAGTTAACATAACATTGAAACTAAAAACATTGCGATGAGAACATTGAATGTGCACAAGAATGATAGCTTACAAAAATGAAACCTATAAGACCGAACATGCCGTCGTGGATGTAACACACCACTCCTGGCACCCAGTAATGTAGTTTAAAGTGTCTGACGTGTATTTGTACTAAAGTATCCATATAACATCTTGAGAAGTGTTAGCTTTGAAAACTCCACCTGCCTTAGTGTTATGCTGGGACATAGTATGAAATGATGGTTTAATCTTGTAAATTTCAATTTTGTAAGCTATCGTTCTTGTGTACATTCGAAGTTCTCATCTCAGTGTTTTCAGTTTCAATGTTGTGTTAACTCGATCAACTGAAGTAGTCCCATATATCTATATCTATATACTTATATATATATATATATATATACACACACACACACACACACACACACACACACACACACACACACACACACACACACACACACACACACACATTTTATATATATATACAGACACACACACACACACACATATATATATATATTATTATTTTATATATATATATATATATATATATATATATATATATATATATATAGACAGATAGCGTCATTATGACTTCTAAGCCATTGGAAAACACCTTGGCCGTTGAAAAATAAGTAGGTTGCCCTTTAATTGCATAACTTGGATACAAATGTAAGTACTATTTGTGCTGGGTTGCTCAAGCTGAGCAATGTCTCGTGGACTTTTATTTTAAACACCTGCCTACTTGTATAAAGAGACTGAACTTTTCTAAGTACTACTTTGTTCTGGTGTACTAATGGATGGAATGCCTTATATTCAAGGACTGTAGAAACACTGAACTGTAATGCTGATTTTCTTGTTTCTGTTTCTGTTATTCCCCATGTTTGGGAAGAAAGCTGAACTTTTTTTTCCCTTATAAAGAAACCTGTTTAAAAGTAAACAACTGCTTAAGACAGATTTTTGAATTGTAACATAAGCCATTGGTGGACTGCATCGGTTACAAAAGCAGTTTTATTTCATAAGTAACTTTTCTACTTCTTCTGCCTCAGTTTCCCCCCACCCTGGAATAAGAAATGCAATTCTGCCTAACTTATGAAATCCTGACTCACTGAGTTACCTCCTAGAAACCTTAAAACAACATTATTGTTGATATAACTATGTTAGACTTCATGCTGCATTGAGAAGAACCAGTACTGCACTGTATTAAACCCTCCCTGATAAAAACTGGAGAACTGTTAAACCTTTGTGCTCATACAGAGATTTGCTGTAGTCACAGGTATCCAAGGTATCCATATGACAGTAAAAAAGGGTTGCTTTGAGGAACTAAAACAAACTTTTGTTCCTACACAGGGGCTTGCTTTTTAAAAGAATCATTATGACAGTGATGAGGGGTTGTCTAAAGGAAGTTGTAGCTGCTTTTCCTGTCTGTGAACTTTGTCTGTGATTCCAGAACCTACTACTGAGCCTACACTGTTGAGTTCTGTGCAGAAATGAAAAAAAAAAAAAAAACTGTGCTGGAAGCATTGGCAAAATCTACTATAGTTCTCCTAGAAACACTGCAGACACTGACCAGCACCTACTCATACTGCAACAACAGATTTCCACAATAGTGAACCAGACTCCTGCCTTGATGGTAATCCCAAATGCCAGTGGCCCTCTAAAGAAAGACATATATGGACTGTAAGATGCCAGTGCACTCGTCTAGCAGAAACTAAAATAAGAGGTTTGGGCAAGGGATAGAGTTTTAACTGAAACACAGTCCTGTAGGTTTCACAACTGAGCACTTAGTATGAACACACTGGTAACATCACAAATAGCAGATTTAATGTGTATTTTGAACATACGGCTAGCATCTCATGCAAACAATGTAAGTAAAATTTTAGAAATTTTGCTGTAGACAAACTTAAAAGGGCATTCCCTATTAATTTAAGAAAATGGGTTTCCCAGAGTAGCCCTATAACAGCTCAATTTTCTAATAATACATCTGTTGCTAACTGAAAGTACAACTAACAAATCAAACTTTTATGTAGCATGGGTAACAATAACCCTTCACTTAAGTATGTTCCTTTGACTGAGTTGAGTTGAGTTGGTTTGCTTTAATTGTTCTTGAAAAGGACATACAGACAACAACTTTGTCCGCAAAATCTAATAATGCTAGCCAACAAATTATGCCTGAAAGCATGCCTATAGAATGTGGAATGCTATGCTTTTAACTACAAGCGGTATATAATTTGCTTTTAGTCACTGTGTTGTTACTAAACTTGTCAAGTGTAATACTGTGGCACAAGGAAAAGAAATGCAGAGATTTTTCAACTCAGGGAACATAATTACATATGCGCACAATATGTTTTAAGCATAAAGCAACTAGTAAACAGCAAATAGAATTGTAAGTACACATGGGGACAAAAGGGAATAGACTATAATCCCAGAGATAAATATAGTTTATTTTAGTCAAAGTATTACAAAATAAATAAAAGTACTGCTTTTTTCTAGGGAAAGAATTCCCTGAGAAATTCTTACTGACCAAGTAATCCCAATCATGCTCAGAGTAATACATGAATGTTGTCCATTATTAAAGTGGCACAGCCAAGGACATCTGTATGGGATACTCAAACAGATGGTCTAATTGGGTTCATAGATTAGTACTAGGCTAACTGCCCTTGTAAGCCATTTGTTTTAAGCCTAGCCAATTATCCCATGTGAGACTTAAACCCTGCACCTTGTGTTTGTAAGGCAAACACCTTAACCATTAGGCCACCCTTTCATGGGTGATGTAATAAAACTTTAAAATCTATGTTACAAAAGGCTGGGTGGGAGAAATTGAGACTAACTGCTTTGATATTTTCTCTTTGTTATAAGAAAAGTACTCCAAGCCTCAAATTGCTTCATAGTACTTAAACTGTTGTATGGCAGACATCTGTGAGGTTTTATAGATATAGGAAAAGAAACCTTGAAAGAGAAAAACACTCCCTTTAAAATGTGACAGAACATTTTTGGACATGCTAGACAGGTTACAGACTGTAATACTTGTAGTAACAGAACATATAGAAAGAGCCTAGGCGGTACAACAGAGAGCATATAACAAAAATGCTTGTCTCAGAGAATTTAAATCAGGAGACAAAATATATGTATTAGTATTGACTGCTGAAAACTAATTATTTCAAAAGGTCCTTGCCATTTTGCAAAGTGTATAAAAATAAGTGAAGTAAAATATAAGCTGTGACATTGAGAGAAAAGGAAACCAGAACACATATACACACAAATGTTTTGAAACCTAGGAAAGGTGCTGATGTTTCTGTAGTAAATGTTTGCAGAAGTTAAGGTTTCCACAGTATGTCCTGAAGTCAAAGTAGGGGAGGCATTATCAAAATCAAAGAGCCAGGAAATAAAGGAATATGTACTCACAAACAGTAACATATTCTTAGCGTTGCCTGGTAGAACCAGTTTAATCCAGCACAACACAGAAACTATGCCTAGTGATAAAGTAAACATGAAACCATACTTGAACCCTAGCACAAAGCAGTTAAGGAACAGGTAGAAAAGTGCTTAAACTTGGGGTCACAGAAGACATTCAACATGAGTGGAATAGTCCTGTTATACTGGTCATGAAGCCTGATGGGTTTATGAGGTTTTGCAACAACTTCAGAGAGTTGAATATATCTAAATGTGGTTCATATCTCACACATTGAATAGATGATCTAAAGAAAAAAAGGGTAAAGCTAGGTTTCTTTTCAGTTTGGACCTAACCAAAGGCTAATGGTAAATTCTACTAGACCAAGAGGCTAAGGAAAAAATGCTACTTTCCACAAAAGATGGACAGTTTCACAACAGAGTTCTACCTTTTGGTCTCCATGGAGACCCCAGCATTCCAGATGCTGATGGACAAAATTATTAGATCTCATACCAGATATGCAGCAGCCTACATAGCTGATGTGATATGTGTAGAAAATTATGAAAGTCACCACTCTAAAGTCCAGACCATCTTAAATTCTCTGTAACAAAATGGACTAGCTGCTAAAATAACTAAAGCCCGCTGTTTGGGTTGTTTAGTACTCCAAGGGGCAATAAAACCATGTGCTGAGAAAATGAAGTAGTATAAAACTAGCCCACACCAATCACTACAGGTTAAAGCCTTTTTAGTCCAGGCTAGGTATTACTGAAAATCTATTACTAATTCACAAGTCCAGTGGTGTCAAAACCACCTGTACAAAAGATCTCAATCTCTTTTGCAACATAAATAGAATATTTTGGAGGGATATGCTATTCAGCAAATGAAAGAAAGTGCATTCATATGTAAGTACTAGGCTAGCTGTCCTTGCAGACCATTTTAAGCCTAGCCATTTTCCCTTTTTGTGCTCGAAATAACTTATCCCATTTGGTTATAGAGTGGCCTTACCCATCTCATTGTCAATAATTATATTACTCCTAATGAGAATAATTGGAATCATACCATAGATAATTTAAGAGGACCTATCCCATGCAAGGGGATAAAGCATTTAGGAGCTGCCTCTGTTCATTATTCAAACCATTAAATAAACCCTCAGCACCCTCAAATACAATTTATTAGATAAATAGTTTGAACTTACTGCAGACTATACTCCATTACCGTGACAGTACTGGCAAAAAGAATGTAATCTCAAATGCTCCAGGTGGGCACTGACCCTCTAGCCCTGTAATGTCAAGGTCCATCATCCACCAAGCCACAGTCTCTTAAATGCAGATGGGCTAATGCAGCCCATGCAGTGGAACTGGAAATGGTTGCTCTGCTCTTGGGGGGAGGGGTGCCATGTTACATTAAGACTGCTAAGCAGAGTAAAGCACAGGTAGGGTAGCCAATTAAAATGGAGCACATGGGAACCAAAGAAAAACAAGAAGGTAATAAAAATCTGCTGGCTGACTTGCAGGGCTATATTAAGGCTACAAATCCTGCTTATATCAGATTTCTGATGCCTGAGTGGAGAGAGGAAGTCAAGTGGTCTCTCCAGGGAGTGAAAAAAGTATTTAAAATGTGTTCCTGTGAGAAGTATGGAGTGTTTCCTGAAATTAGAAGGGGTAAAAGCTGTTACACTGCATACGGCAGAAAGTCTGATGAAGAGTCAAAAGTATCTGGTTATGCTGCATACAGAAAATATTATAAATTTCTCTCAAGCTGAAGAAAGTCTTGTGGAGTTATCTTGAACATCTGGGTGTTGGGATAAATAGGATGATGATTTTTAAGTACAGTTGTATTCTGGGCTGCTCTTTTTTTAATTTCCCCAAATGATTTGCATTTCCAGTACCTTGATATGAATGCACTCCATTTCTGAGTCAGGATAAGATTAAAGTTCATGAAATTAATATTGCTTAAGTGTTTGATATTTGCCAAGAGTGATCTTCTCAGTACCTGCAATGTTCCCAGAGTTGCCTCCTCTTGCATTTCATACATAATTACATCTATCATTAGCATATTTGAGTACTCTTAGCCTTGCTGCTCCTACTACGTCTGGAACTGTCTTGGTGTCTTTATCCCATATTATCCTATTTTCTGCTTTCATATCCTCAGATTTTATGATTATGTCTATCTCAGTATGCAGAACACTATGATCGCTAGGTGAAGGTACTTCAAAGAGTAATAAAATGTTTGTCCTTTTTTATCACTATTGCTGGTTCTGTTGTTTCTGTTTTCTTTACTGTTGGTATTGGATCATCCCATGCGAGCATTACTTCTTCATTTTCAGTAATATCTTCTGGTTCATGTTTTTGGTGCTTCTCATCTCTGTCTTTATCTGCCATTATTAGCCATGACAACAGTTACATGCATTGTAATCCTTATGCATGGTGCAATCTCTAAACAGCAGGCTTATCCAAATACCAGGAGTATTCAACCAGTTTTGGGAGTTCTTGTTTTATTTCCTTTTATTCTGGTCTGTCTATATATATATATGTGTGTGTGTGTGTGTATATGTGTACACACACACACACACACACACACACACACACACACACACACACACACACACACACACACACTGTTTCTAACTTTCTGTTACTGTCTCTTTTTTTTCTACTTCTAGTTTGATTTCCATTCTCTTTGTCTATTTTATGAAATGCTTCTGCTAATCTGAGCAAAGAAGTCATCTTAAATTTGTTTTATTCATGATTTAAAACATTTACCTTTTTAATTTTTTAACAGAAGTAATAAGAAACGATATACATTTTTTTACAAAGACAAATAAAATTAAATCACACTGAAAAGATAAATTTGAGAACTTACGTCATCATATTGTAGCTGATAGTTATACATTTAATTCTATTTTTTAATAATTTAAGTATTTGATATAAAATTTTCTGGAAATCCATATTTTTCTAAAGATTTAAATGTCTTAAACTAAATACATTTATTTTGTTTTGGCATACAGTTGTGGCAAGTGCAGCAAACCCATTAAAGTTAGGAGCAGCTTTACTTTTCTAATTTATGCTATAGCTAACAAATACCATATTAAAGGATATTGTGAAGGATTCATACATGATGGAGTTGCAGCATTCATTAGTATTAATGACTACGTGAGTAAAAATCTAGCTGACAGCAATGCTCTAAAAAAATTGAATATCATTCCAATATTCATTATTTTTTCACATTTTAAGAAAATGTAAACCCAGTCTACTTTTAAGCTTTTTTTGTAATTTCCAAATTTAACTTAATTAGTTTTAAACATTC
The DNA here is from genome assembly GCF_019279795.1 of Protopterus annectens. Lineage (NCBI taxonomy): Eukaryota > Metazoa > Chordata > Ceratodontiformes > Protopteridae > Protopterus > Protopterus annectens. The sequence continues at coordinate 1,288,879,017 of NC_056741.1, read as the reverse complement.
TAATTATTGTATATGGGATAATGTAAACTTTGTGGGATAATGTAAACTTTGTGATTATGTTTTGAAGTAAAAATTCTCCAAAAAGAACTAGATGTTGTTTGACCAATAGATTTTAAAATTAAATCTTTATTTTCATTGTTATCAATATTTTTTAGATTGAAAAGGATTAAGAAAAATCCCAGTGTTTATTGCTATATTTAAGATTTAGATGTAGATTTAATCTATATAATTAGGACAGGGCTGGTTTCATATTTTTTTTATTATTCAGTATTAGATGGAAGTATTCTAACAACTGTGGAAATGTTTCTCCTTCATTCTGTAACACTAAACTCTTATTTTTTTTTCAAGTCTTGCTTTTATATTTAGAAGGATTGCCCAATTTTGTAATCTAATTTTAACGTTTGCATTATTTTATTGGTCAGTAGTATATATACTCCATTTAGACATTGATGTAGATGCATAGCCTTCTAATTATGGAAACACAGTGCTTCTTTTGTACAGTGATCTAATATAATTAATGTAAGCAGTTCTATGTTTATTTGGATACCATAAGGAGCTAATAATATTTCTAATACATTCTTGCCTGCCAAGAGGGATGCTGAGTGTATAATATACAAGATTTGTGGTAATAAAATCATTTTTATTACCATTAATCTATCTTCAAATGAAAAATAAAAATGTATTCCATTTATGCATAAAATATTTAATTTCTTCAATGATTATATAGAAATTATCTTTTGTAATAACCTTGAGGCTATTGGAAATAACCCCCAAATATTTAATGCTTGGTTTTATTAAACCAATATTAAATTATGCAATAATTATTTTAGCAACTTTTTCTAGCAAATGAATAGATTTATTTATATCTTTAAATGATTTGTTTATGTCATCAACTTTTAATAAAACATCATCTGCAAATAACTGGATTTTTATACTGAGAATTTCCATTTAGTTTAACACCATATGTATATTAATATTATATCTAATGTGCACTGCAAAAGGCTGAATAATTAATGCAAATATTAAAGGAGACAAAGGATAATATTGCTTGGTTCCTTTGTTAACACTAAACACGTGATAAAAAATCAAAATTTACAGTTTTTATAAATATTGTGTAATACTTTAATAAAATGTTATATTTTTTATGGAATTCTATATTTTTCTAAAGATTTAAATGAATGTTTTTTTCTAAATCCAAGCTTATAATAACTCATTTAGAATTAATTGTTTTAATTTTTTTATGTTTATTAATGTTTTAACTATATAATCTATAGTTGATATGATTATTTTAATATTATCTTCAGTTGTCTTGTTTTAAGTGAATCCAGTTTGATTCTTATGTGTAATTTGGGTCTATATTACCAAATCAAAAAACCCTTTACGCGAATACCTAAATGCCGACACCTATAACGCAAACCGTGAAAATCATGAACGTGCTAAACAGTGAAAAATAAAATAACAAACTGTCATAGTCGGCCAACCCCACCACCCACTACATACTACCTACCCAAACAAAATAAATAAACCACATAGATACACTAACTAAACCCTACTTCTAACCTAAAGTAAAGCACCAAAACCCTACTTCTAACCCTACACTAAACCCCACATACACAACTAACTATGCACTATCCTTAACTCCTCCCTAACCCTAAGGTCTGTAACTACCGCACACGTCCCCTACAGACATACATCCAAAAAAATAAATAATACACAAACATACATACATATAACAAAATCCTACCTCCAACACTACACTAAACCCCACATACACAACTATATATGCACTATCCTTAACCCCTCCCTAACCCTAAGGTCCGTAACTACCGTTCACTTCCCCTACAGACATACACTCAAAAAAAATAAATAATACACATACATACAGTTAAATAAATCCCTACTTCTAACACTACACTAAATCTTACATATATTACCTATCTATTCACTTACCTTAACCCACATCCTAACCCTAAAGTCCTATCTATCGCACACTTAGCTTATGTAACCATACCGCAGATGGGCCAACCATTACACTTCAACATTTCAATTTTTGCTATTTTGGACATTCGGCATTTCCTTCTTTCACGCAATATGTGTTGCTCTTTTCGTATTCGCAATTAAGGTCTTTCGATCTGGTAATAGGAATCCGTGTAATACAATGTACTCTTTCAATGTATTTGTTGTTATTGACATAAACATTTTGTAATCAGTAAAGAGAAATTGGTGTATATGATAAACATTGTTCAGGGTCTTTGATTTGTTTAAATATTGAAGATATTAAACACTAATTCCAAGAGGGAGGGATACCATTTTCTTTTTCTTTTTTTGTATTGCTATAAATACCTTCTTTAAAAGATTAATAATGTTGTTTGGTAATAATTTATAAACTTCAGAAAGTATTCCATAAAAACCTGGAGCTTTATTATTATAATGTTTTAATCTGTTCTTTACTTTGTTTAATAAAATGTCTTTCATTAAACATGTAATTTGTTCTGAACTGATTTTATTTTTTTATTTTGAATGTTCTTCTGTAAAGAAATCATCTCAATAATTTTTTATGATCTGATGGAATGTTCAGTTTCTCATATAGCTATTAAATATCTGTAGAATTCCTCTATATCTGAAGTGTTCTTGTCCATATTAAAATTAGTTAAAAATTAATTTGATTTGATTTATTAACTATTTTGATTTATAGCTAATCTGTGCAGTTCTACAGGCATTGTTACTTATAAATGCAATTTGATTTTTTTCTAAGGCCAGTTTGGTTTTGTGCATCAGAGCATCTTGATATTTCTTAATTCTTTAATTTTTTCAGTACAATTTTTCTTTCCATTTTGCAAGTTAAGCTTCTCAACATGTGGCTTCTCTTGTATATTTTGAATGTTATCATCTCATTTTTTAATCTTTGCATTAATTTTTTTGTAAGATATGTACTTTTAAATAATCCCATAATATTATACAATTAACAGCATTATTGCCATTTATGCTCATATATTCTTCAATTTCTTTATTTAACAATGTTTTAATTCGGGTTGTGTTATTAGATAAGTTGCAATTGTATATGTAATGGTATAGGACTTAGAAGACAATGTAATATTAAAACATATAGCATTATAGTTAGACAGGGCAGGGAATAATAAGAACTTTTCCCAATTTAGTTTGTAATTTCTTAGCTACATATATTCTCCCAATTCTAGATTGTGATCCAAATGCTTATTAATAATAAGTAATGAAAAGAGAATTTGCTGCTGATAATGATTTATGTCTTTAATATTCAAAGTTTCTGCCTATTTTAAGTACTTTAACTGAAGCAGATATTCTTGGTTCTCATGAAGCACTTTTGTCTTCCTTTTCCAGAATACAATTAAAATCCCCTATTAATATTATGCTATCTTTCATCTTAATTAATTACAATTCAAATTAGCAACTAATTTTGCTCCAGCTCCAGGAAAGCTATACACATTTGCTGTTGTATAAACCCTTCCATTAAACTCTATAATAACTACTGGTATCATTCCCTTTGTATCACTATATAGATCTAGGATCTTTGGCATGAAAGTATATTTTTCCATAAGATAGCTGCACCCACTTTTTTTAAAAAAAGATGCTGCTGCCATTACTAGATATTTTTTGTTATTTAGGTAAGTAATATATCTATATAGGAAATGTATTTATTGAAGTAAGATTAAATTTGCTTTGTTAGATTTAAAAAAAATAAATAATGAGTTTCTTTTATTGTCAATATTTATGTCATTTACATTAATTGAGATGATTTTTATTATAGTAATTTCTTATTTTAGAATAAGTGATGTCATCAATTAGTACTGTGCCAGCTGTTAAATAAGTAGTTATCAACCTTGCTTTGTCAGTATCAAAGTATGATTTTATTGTTTTTTATTTAGAAATATGTATTAAATAAAGCATTAAATAAAAAAGTGAAAAGTATTAGATAAACTAATGTCTCTATATCATAACTCTTACTACCACAGAACCCATGTTCCTAGTTATGTTTAATCAATTAAATTGACTAAACCTTCTTGATCAAGTTATTATATGTATAAGTAAGATCCACTCAAAGAAACTAGACAAATAAATATATATTTCTTAAGAATTATATGTTCTATTATTATTGACTAATTTAAATCTAATTATAATATATATTAAGACAATTGAAATAGAACATGTATAACTTTGTAAATGAGAAAAAAGCATATACTATTAAGAAAAGTACCTTTTTATAGGTTCATATGTAAGTACTAGGCTAGCTGCCCTTGCAGGCTCTTTGAGGCCTAACCAATTTCCCTTTTTGTGCTCAAAATAATCCGTTCCATTTGATTATAGATTGGTCTTACCCATTCCATGGTGAATAATTGTATATTACCCCTAATAAGATCATACCATATATAATTTGAGGGGACCCATGCATGGGATAAAGCATTTAGGATCTGGCTCTGTTGTCCATTAGCAGTACAGGTGGCAGTCCTGGGGTAAATGTTATGTTTCCCATGAGTAGATTTCTAAGTTGTGCTTAAAAATGGATAGGAATAAACCCTGGGGGACTCAATTGTTGACTGGTCTCTTTGTGGCAGTACCTTCACATATTTTGACTATCTGTGTCTTATCTGTCAGCCAGTTGGCAATCCAGTGGGTGACATAGGGGTTTATTCCCAGTTTGATTAGCTTTTCTACTATGCCTGAGTGAGGAATTGTGTCAAAAGCTTTGGCCAAGTGGAGGTGTGTAGTGTGTACTGTTTTGCCTTCATCCATTGCTTTGATGACCTTTCCAGAAATATCCACCAGGTTGAGTAAGCATGACCTGTCCTTAATGAATCCAAACTGAGATGGGTCCAGTGTTTGGAGGTTCTCTATGTCCTGATTGATTAATTCCATGCTAAGTTTTTCCATGGCTTTGCATATGAGGCTGGTCAGACTTATAGGTCTGTAATTGCCTGGGTCTGTGGAAGGTTCTCCCTTTTGTAGGGGAATTACTATAGCTGTTCTTTGTTCATTTGGTACAAAATCTGTATGGCAGCCAAGACTGAACAGTGTTCTTAAGGGTTTGGCTAAATCATGCCTCATGCTATTTAAGATGCATTTGGGGATATTGTCAGGATCCATCAATGCAGTATTTTTAGCTTTTGATAGCACTTTTTGGACTTGGTCTTGTTTGATAGTTGAAGGCAAGCCTGTTTCAGGTATATCGTTAGGGCCAGAAGGAGGGGAGAAAGGGGTAAAGTTAGAGCTAAATGTATCAGCCAGTAGGTTCACTATATCTTCAGCCTTGGTGTAGGCAACATCATTCACAATCAGTTCAGCACATTGCTGCATTATACTTTTGAGATTCTGAATATAACTAAAAATTGCCTTGTGATTGTCTTTGGCTTGAGTACCTATTTTAGCCTCAAAGTTGGCTTTGGTGTATTTTATTAAGCTCCTGAGTTGTTTATTTATTTCAGGGACAAGGGCGCTAACATTCTGGGAATTACTCTTCTTACTTTTGGTCAAAATTATTTTCCTTCTATTATAAAGTGTGTTGATATTGTGATTCTACCATGTAGGTTTGTTTCTGGGGTTTGCTCTGCACATGTTACTATGGGGTACAATGACATCTATGCAGCTGTTTACATGCTAGTATAGTGCTGAGCCTGGAATAGGAAAATAAATGGGTAGTAATACAAATGAATGGCAGATACTTGCATACTGTATTTGAAAGTGCACCTAAGCAGAATGTGTATGAGTTGTCCAGCAATTACAACAATATGTTACAGGACTGACTTATGTAGATGAATTTCTGCTGTTTATCAGCTAATAGGCCTCATGCATTGAAAATATATGCAATGCAAAACGCAGTTCAAAGTCTCAAATTATCCCTACCTTCTCACAACTGGAGCAATAAGCCTCACTGATGTATCAACAATTTCAAGGTAGTAATCGCAACAGTAAAAAGGCTGTAAGAAATCAGCACGTGGTTCAAAACAGCATCACCAACACATATATACTAAGCATTCATTTAATTGTGCACCCTGTGCATCAGAAAAAAAATACATATGTAACCCCGAATTCAAACAATAAAATCAAGCTGATGGCACAGTTATCATTTGCATAGGGTGTTTTTTTTTGGGGGGGGGGGCAAGGCTGAGTGTGTGTGAGTAAGAAAGATAGTCAGGCAGACATGTAGCTAATTATCAAATGGCCACTGAGACAGTATGACCTGCATGCCTCATGAATGCCTCATGTACCTGTTGTGTGCATGTGTGTGTGTGTGTGTGTGTGTGTGTGTGTGTGTGTGTGTGTGTGTGTGTGTGTGTGTGTGTGTGTGTGTGTGTGTGTGTTAATTCCAAGTCCAAGATATTTTCACCTCTTGTGGGGTTGTCAACTAGCTGGTCCTAGGCATTTGCATTGACAAAATCAAGGAATCTCTAGGCATTTGTGTTTTGGCATGAGTAGTTCTTTCAATCTATGTTTCGATAGTTAAAGTCACCCAGAATCAGGGTAAAGGGTTGAATCTTGATAGATTTGAAGAGGTCCAGATAGGTGGGTGGGCATCCTGAGTCAAAGTTGGGGGCCTGTAGATAACTATGATTTGAAAAGGGGTATTGTCAATGGTTAACTGCACCTGGAGTGTCTCCCGTGCATCATACTGTTTGACCAGCCTGGAGGTGTGTATGTCTTTTATATATATTGCAACTCCACTTCCTTTTGCTTTGCTGCCCACAGTTTGGGGTCTGAAAGTATGATAGGATGAGTAACCTGGTATGGCTGGGGTGCTCTCTGCAGCTTTGAACCAGGTTTCTGTAACTGCACAAATGTCAGCATCTTCCAGGGTTAAGAATGCTTGCAATGAGTGCAGTTTCATGTTTAGACTCCTAGCTTTTTGCAGCATAACCTTTAATTTGCATTTTGATGAAATTTTCATGTTGGTAGGTTTCACCTCATGGCATTTCCTAAAAAAAGGACTATGGGGGAGGCAACAGCTTTTGCCAGAAGCCTGAAGCCCAAGGGAGACAAATGCAGACCATCTCTGGCAAAGCATCATGGTTTATCAATCATGTCTTCCCAGGCTGTCGGCTACTGGATCCCCTTGGAATCACTCCAGAAACCAAGCCAATTGTTAAAGTCAATCATTTTCTGCTTGTATTGAGGCATCATTCTGGATGATGGTAGAATGCTGCTTAAGGCTAGGAACATACCTGCCTGGGACACATATTCATCAAGCTCGATCATGTCTTTCTTCATATAGTCCAACATGGACTATGACAGAGTCATAACAGTACCCGTTGTTGAGAGACTTGAGTGTATGAGTGATATGGTGGATTCTGGCACCTGACAAACAACTAAGCATGACTTTCTCCTTATCCAGCCTGGTGAGGGGCACATCTGTGTATCTCACAATGGAGTCTCCTATGACCAATACATTGGGTTTATGTTTAGGCCTTAGTGGCTGTGAGACATAGGTGTGTGGACTATGTGGTGTGGTGGATAGTGGAGTTTGCATGTGTTTTTGCCTCAGAGGTCTCTTTTGTTTGGGTATGTTTTTATTGAGGACCTCCGCATATGTGGGTGGTGTTCGAGGTGTGGTGTTTGTGTTGAAATCTTCTCAGTGCCAGATATACTGGCTTGTGAGGGAGACAGCATGAACTCTAGGCTCTTAATGTAATTGCATCTCTCACAAATTGTGTTCCTAGGTGGTAGTAGTAGAGGGTTGTTCATGTACATGAAGAAGTTGCTACACTGTATCAGGATGCCCATATCAACCAGACTGGCAGGAGAAAGTATAGGAAATTGTCCATCCATATTTGTCAGAAACAGAGGGACAGAGGCCAGAGAGAGCTAAGAGGATAAAGGGTGGAAGGTCTAAGAGTAGTACTACTAGGTGATCACACAAGTGCTAAGGGAAAATCTATAGCTGGAATACCTCACAAAGGGTTAAAAACATTGCAGCTGTGGTCCATGATGTGCAAACAAGCCCAAACCAGCTCAAACACGGGGTTTAAATGGCATAAAAAAATAGAAGATTCTAGTAACACAGAAATCTAGCCAACCCTGCTATTCCCTGCTTTCTTTATGAATCTGTGCCAGACAAGGTCCACGCATCCCTGCTACTCTCACTAGCAGAGGAGATAGGCCCCCACCAACACAAGATGGCTGTCAAAAACAAAGAAGGCAAATGCAAGATGAATGCCAGAAACACAGAAGGGGAAAAACAGCTCTGGATGCAGCAAACTTGTATCCAGACTATGCTACTCAATTTAAGGGTTAAGGACACAGTAAAGCTCACAAAAAAGGACAGATTAACCACATACAGACAAAAACAGAACTAACAGTATGAAAAAATACATGAGCAGTAAAATGCAGTTAAACAGTAATGAATTGCAGTAAATAGCAATGAAATACAATTAAACAGTTATGAAATGCAGTTAGTCAGTAAATTGCTTTAAAACAGAGAAACTAGCTTGCAATCACAACAGTAAAAAACAGCTCAAATAGAGCAGCAATTCAATATAATACTGGCATCAATTTAATAAGGCTACAGACAAGCAGTAACAAATACGGCAAACTAAATGCAGTTTAACACCCAAGCACAAGCTAAAAAATGAAGTAGGAAGAGGCACAATATATTTTTTAAGTACAAAATGAGGAGGCAGAAGATAATTCAAGGTTAAGAACCTGAAGGGGTGGGCCTTCACAACTGATCACACTGTACTCAGTAGAATGAGCTGATGCAATGGGACTGGGAGGAGTCCAATACCAAATTTATAGTAGAGGCGGGCAATTCAAAAGCCACCAACCTTTAAGACCACAACAACAGTTGGGTGGGTGTGGATACAAGACCAGAACAAAGGTAAGGATTGAATTTACTAAGTCTAAAAACAGTTGCACACTTTAAACAGATATGCATCAAATATTGTTTTAGTTAATCAGAAGTGCAGAAAACAATTGAAAATAAGCAGTTTTTGTAAAACAGCAAAGCAAGGGCAGAAGGCCTAACTCACTGCAGCTTTGAGCAAACAAGCACAAAATGGTTTAAGCACTGGCTGTTTAAGCCAGATAAACAGGAACCAGCCAAATTATCCAATCAAAAAACAGAGCCTTGTAGCAATAACACTAGCCAGATGAGATCAAACTGAAACCCTCTCCCATGAAGAAACAGCTTGGCCTCTCTAGACAAAAGATTAACTGTACTACAAGCTCCAGAGGTCACAAACAATACTAGATTCAGCATTATGCTAGTGTTTTTCAAGGCAGCAGCAAGTAAAATGAACAGAACAAGCAGAGAAACAAAAAGGAGGCAAAGATCAGAACAGAGGTAAGGACTGAATTCACTAAGCCTAAAAAACAGTTGCACAGTTTAAACAGATATGCAGCAAATATTGTTTTCATTTATCAGAAGTGCAGAAAGTTGAAAATAAGCACATATCTTTTGTAGTCTCACAGCAGTTTTTTGTAAAACAGCAGAGCAAGGGTAGAAGGCCTAACTCATTGTAGATTTGAGCAAACAAGCCAACGTCCTGTAAGAAATAGCTGAAACTGAAACATGGCTGACACATCCACCCACACCCATGTGTGCTGAACAACTGTGTCATATAACTCTATTACCTCAGCAGTAGGTACAGAAATAAAAAAAATTCACCTGAAGTATTATTCAAATTATATATTTTAATATACAAGCAAATATAAAACTTGCCATATGTAAGCTTACCTGAAGCTGCTCCTGAAACATATTTGTCTTCCAGTCATGTGAGCACCGATATCAAGCAAATGGTGTGCAGTTTCCACTGAGCTGTCTGGATCTCTGACAGTGGACAGAAACTCCTCATTTTGCGTCAGTGGGGGCTCAGTAGCAGGATCACCCCCATAGCCAGCTGTTTTTGGGCAAGTGCAGCTGCTCTCCTCCAGGCTGATGAAATTATATCAGTGACTTGATGATGCACCTAATCATAATTCCTCCTGTGACCTACTACTAAAGTGACATAATTGACTGGTTCCAAATCTCTATTCTGGCAGCCATATCCCCATGTACTTTCTCAAGCAGAAAGGGTCCATGGCACCTCAAAGCCTGGATTATCACTTCATTTTCAGAGTCACTGAAAGGAGGTTTACATGGATTTGTAGGGATGGGTGCCATATTCCTATGTGACATAAAGCAGAGAACGTTAAAACAAATAAATGTCAGATAAGTAATGTATTTGTTACAAAAAATAATCAGCATGTGTTCTATTTGTCAACAATGAGAACTTGAAACACACTTTTTATTTAGTACAATAGGATGTTAGGTGGCTGTTCCCTCTCCCCCTCCCACACAAACAAAGCTCTGTACAAACCAAGGAATACCATGTAAATAATGTATATATGTTTTCCACAGAATTATTAGGATGTCTACACATGTGCAACAGAAAAGCATTTGAAGCATACTTGTCATTTGGGACAATAGAATGGTAGGTCCCCCCAACACGAATGAAGTCTTGTACAAACAAGGAATACTACAGAAGTAATGTATATATGTTTTCCACATAATTATCAGGATGTCTGTACTTTTTCAACAGAAAATTCGAATTATGAATGCCAGCCACTGCCCTAGACAATCTCAGAAACATAAAATCAGTGTCAGTGACATGTACAATACATATTTCTCTCCAATACCATAGGACATTGCAAAAACAAATGTTAAGAACATAATTGTGCTGAAAGTATAACCTGTCTGTCTCACAAATGTAAATGCCTGCCAAAACTGCCTATGCCAACAGTAATGTATAAAAAGTGCATACAGATAAAAGTTCCATTTTCTCCTGGATATATAAATGCATTTGTAACATTTTACAATATCTAAAATGTCCTTGAATAATACAAGAATACCTCAGCAAAATTAAGCCTTCTCTGCAGAGAAATCACCTTCAATGGAATACCAGAGTTCTGTTTGATCCAAATATACACGTTTCCTCACCTTCAAGTTCTCTAGCTACACAGTTACCTTTTTATAGTGTAGATTCAGCCCTCTTAGCATTGTGAAGATGCAAATAGGGTGTGAATTCATTAGAATTGATGAATACCTAACTTTTGGCTTTGTGTATCAGATGTAAACAGAGTGCAGTCTCGACATCATTTTGTTAGGTGCTAATGGCTTACATCTGTAAATGATTAGAGTGAGTGAAGGAAAACACAACAACAATTCAGACATCTTCCCTGCAGTGAGTATACATTTTCAAAGTGTTGAACTAATGTCAGTGAGTTTTTAAATAAAGTAAATCACCACCAAGTATATTTATTGTAAAAAAGTATCTAATATTGTGCCATAATAGCACAAGCCTCCTGCCTTAGATGAAAAATGTTGTTCACTGTTATGTTGTTATCACACATTGAAAGGAAAATTATAGAAAATGCAATACACACTGCATTTCAGATATTAAAGCAGAGATAAGAAAAGAATGACCAGAATGCAAAATGAACACAGAGATGCATTTCTGCAAACATATTCACACAATCTAATCATTGCACTAAATTTGTTAGCCACACATGTACAATTGAGAAAGTACAAGTGTATGAACTGTTAATACTGAAGATGAAATGAGAATTGCTTGTATGCAGATGATTTAATTGGTTTTGCCAAGCTGTGTCTGTGGCAAAGATAGATAACACACTCCAACTGTGTTTTTTAATTTCATTAGGATGATGGTTCAGATCCAGAGCTGTATAATTGTTTAACCTTTGTTTAACTTTTTTTATTTGTACCAATTTTGAGGTGTGTGGCTTAGCACAAATATGGTTAAATGCATAGAAATTTAAAATTTGCTGTCAGTTCCCTTAAGAAGTGCAAACATGCTTAGCTGCATTGCATGGCAGTCAGCAACTTGGATGGCAATGACTGCAGAAATTACACCTGTGACCCAACTGTATGTAACACAAGGTGTAATTACATTGAGGTACACAATAGACAAGCTAGATAAAGCATGGCTTGAGTTCACCAGTAGCTATTTTTACTGAGGAAGGATCATAATGAGTATTAATATAAGGACTACATGGTTGCTATTGCCTGTTTCATTTGCACTTTGCTCACCAGTGCACAAACACGGTTCACTACTTAAGGAAAAAAGTGAAACATTTTATGTGGTTCGCCTTCCTTTGCACAAACAGGCTAAGTGGAGATGAGCAGACATCAGCATTCTGGACAGTACCAAGTGTAGAAAATATACCTGCTGCCTAGCTTTCTCTGCAGCACCAGGTGTAACTTCATGGCAAGAACACAGGTGAGCCGGGGTTCTACTGCAGCACAGTCCATTTTTTATTAAGGGTGTCCCACTATACTTTTTCACAAAACATAGAATATATACCTATATATAGCAGGCTGATTGAGCATACATGTGGTATCATATCTATTATATGTGTAACTGGTGTAGCATGACAATGACTCTGTAATTCTAAATGTATTTTCAGACCTTGGATGTACTTCATAGTTAACTCACAATCATCTACACAACGCCCATAATGCAAATAGAACTGTAAAATAGAATTTGTTGTGTGGTCTGAATCAGAACTAAAAAAATCTACTCCAAAATTAATACAAGTATATCCATTTCCCCTAGATTGTCACACATGACTCCTGCATCACACCTGAGAATGCTTAAGCCAGAAACTTTTGATATCACACACATACAGCCTTAATTAAAGTATAGCACCTCTCACTCTTTAAAGTGTATATTTGTAATGACCATGGTTGGCAAACACTTGTTCTGTGACAATGAGGAAAATCACCTATGTGGAAATGTATGTATTCTCTTTTTTTACATAGGTTTGAATCCCACATTGTACAAATTACTTTTAACAGTGTGTACGGTCCCACAAAATATGTGTAAAGTCATCCCATTGATCCCTCCAAAGTCATGTCTTTAAAGCCAAGTCATTTAGCATATCAGTGTTGACCATACAAAGTGTTGTCAGGTAGGGCAGCACACATGCTTTAAATTAATGCCAAATGTCACATTATCCTTTCTGTTTCATAAAGTCCCTTCCTATTTGTTTGGCATTGTTTCTTTCTACATAACATTGCGCAAATGCGGTTGACATGGTTGTGCAGGTTTGCGCACTGGCCTTAAAACACGATATTGTGAATTGGCTGCAAAACACTTTTACTGTTGTTGAAGGACCCATGCAGACATGGCAGGGGATAAGAAGGATGGTGCCAAATTCAAGGGGAAAAGGTGAGGTGTGGAACCGTCCACAATATTTGTTCCACTCCTTGTAAAGTGCTATAGTCATAGACTACTGCAGGGTGGACTATACCAGGTCTCAGTATAAGGCTGAGGCTTGGAACAGCCTAGCCAAAGCTGTCTTCAGTAAAAACTAAAAACAACGGACTAAGCCGATAAACTAGGATAAACTGTAACAAAAGTAGCTAGATGCGTGTCAGACCACAATAAGGCAAATATATAATTAGCGCTTTCATCCACTTTTATTAAACACGTGAACTTCTTCAGAAAAGACAAGAGCCCTCCCAAACTCTTGCCTTTTAAAGTAAATTATACAGGAAATGATGTCAAAAACATTTTCAAACAATCAATTAACAAATAAATTATATCACGTTTCAAAACCTTAAAAATTGTTTTCATATTGATGAACCTGTAATATGAATGTAAATTATATATGTTTGTACTATGATTCTAAACTTATCTTATATAAAACTATACCATACATAAATTTTTTTACTATATAAATACTTATAAAAAGCTGTTTGCTTGATGTACTTAATCTATATGACAAAGCATACTTAAACGTAAAAATACATATAAACTTTCTTGTCACTTTCAAGAAAAATTTCAATAAATGGATTAATATCTAAACATATAAAAATCGTAGATGAAAACGTTCCTTTAAAAATAATCACAATATCTATCTGAAATTTTGTATATACATGAATAATACAAGGTGTATAAATACAATGTATAGTAACAATACCTCATGTACGTAATCAAACATGTCCACATGCTTGCAGACCACTGAATGCCCACTGTCAGCCTGCCCAATGCCCATGTATATATAAAATTATAAAAAGCAAAAGTGGATGAAAGCGCTAATTATATATTTGCCTTATTGTGGTCTGACACGCATCTAGCTACTTTTCTTTCAGTTTATTAAAGCTGTCTTCAGTGTGACTGGCATACTATACACTGGGTAGCAATACAGACACCATAACAATGACCTGAAATGGTGTAAGCAGATGCAAATCAACCAGTGGTTGGATGAGTTTAGAACTGCTGATATCCCACAGTTGTATAAGTATACAGACAAAAAAACTGTAAATGTTATGGAAAGCTGCAGATAGGTATGCAAAATGTTTTCATGTCTCTTTTTCTCTTATTCTTTATTTTACAGCTGCTCAGGAAATTTCAGCAAACAGGGAGGCACATGATGAAAAATTGGAAAGACTCAAAGAGGCAAGAGGTATGTATGCAGCACAAATGAACATGATTGTATTACATTTATTGCTTTTCTATATATTACTAGTAATTTAAGCATGCAGATATTAACTGTAAAAACAAGCATGCATGCTTTTGTCTGTAGCTCTTGGTAATTGTACTAGGCAAGTGTAATAGCATATTCAGATTTGCTGAGTTCATTTTACACAAGTAACAAATACATTCAAATTCCAAAAATATTATTTTTTAATTTTAATTCCAGCAATATTGGCTTTACTTAATCTGTAGTATCTTTAAAAGCATATATGCACTATCTGCATATTGCAAGAATTACTTGTAACAATTCACAGTCCTCTTTTGGATTAGGAAAGATGTATAGCTAATATAATAACAAAAGTATATTTATTGTAATAAAACATTTGAATGTGACATATAATGCTTCTAATCATCTCTTTTCTTTTTTGTCTCAACCCATCCCTTATCTCTCTCTTTTTTATATAAATGGTAACACATCATTCTGATGTCATACTTTTCTCCCAACAAACAAAATGTTTTCAACACATGGAGTAGACTAGCCACTGCGGCTCAGCTGACCAATCCTTCACCGGCTGCCGCACCAACACCCAGCACCTCTGGGATGCAACCTGGCAATACTGCCTCCACAGTCCCTGCACTAGCTGGCCCATCCACATTAGGTAGCATTGTCCCAGCTGCTTGTGCATTGGTAACGTCTGGGACGACAGGTAGAGGTGGTGATTACATCACCTGCCAGGAGCTACCAGGAATATTGTGTGATATTATAGAAACTGGCATTGGTGCCTGTCTCAGCTCATTGGTGAGGTTGTGCCTTAAAATGCAAAAAATACTCCCAAGTCGAGCAATCTCACAAAGAAACAAGTGGACAGTGATGACAGTTCTGAGGGTGAGGACTAGATTCTCACTGTTCCCAGCCTTGACAAGCATATGCCTCTAATGTCCCCTACCCATCACAACCAGTTTCCTCAAGTTTTCTGACCATCATCATCCCTGTGTCTGTCATTTGCCCTCATTGTCTGCACCTGCTTCCCTACCTAACCTAGCTACCTGATCCTGACATTCCTATGTCCCTTCCTCAACATTCCTGTATTTTTGAAATGCAAAACTAAAAATAAATAAATGGGGCCTATTCCACAAAAAATGTTCCATACATAGCTCTCCACTTCCCATACGTGTCTTCTCAACACACTTCACTGTCACCTGCATGTGTTGTGGTGACTGTCCAAATTCATTCAATTTTCTATATATGTTCACAGTACAGTATTAAAGATGTGGACAGCTATGGTTCTTTCCTAATTCCCTCCTGCTAATTCCTTTATTGTTTCTCCTGTGTTTTCCTCTTGATTGCCCCCAATTTCACCACTTTCCTTTCTACCCCATTTTCACACCCTTAATCTGATCAAAAAATAGAATCACACACCACACACATGGCCAGAAATGGCCCAGAATAAAGCCTTTACCTTTTGTCCTCTACATTTGTGTGGAATTGGGCATCATGCAGCAATGCTGAGCAGCAAATTATGGCTCTTCATGTCCTATGGCAAAACCTGGTGAGTTTTTGCTATCAGGCGCAATAGTCTGGTTATCTCCAAGCAATGTTGCTTAAACTCACTGCACTAATGGTACACAGAGTTAAACCAGAGGAAAGGCACTACTGTTAAACAGTTATTCTGGCAGTTCTTTAGACTAGTGAATGCAACAAAATGCAGCTTCCTATGTTGAGTGTTGAAAAAAATAAGTTGACTGATTTTTATTTTTTGACAATAGCTTCAAGGGTTCAATTCCAGATGCATCTGTCATCATTTCTTAGTATGATGCTATATGTTTATGATATCTTTAATCACCCACATATTAAAATTTGCCACAGTTATGAGTTCTTATGGAAATATATTGATTACTGCCCAACAATGAGTATCTGAAGTGACATCCATCCCCATTGCTGTCACATATTTATCTAGCCTTGTTCTGTTTGTCATAAGCCTGTTGCCCCTCTCCTAAACCTTCTTTACTCCTTTGTCAGTCATTTCATGCTACACAGCATGTAAGGTTAATAATGACAACAGACCAAAAAAATGACCATTAATGTGTCATTAAACAAAACAATTTTAGGCGTATGTTCATCTCTCTTTGTATTCATCCCATCACTCCAACCCCTCTTTTCATGTGTGTATCAGTTTACAATCAGAATGTCAGTTGCAGATCACCAAAGCAACAATATGGAATGTCCAAACTCCAAACGGTGCAAATGTCGAACACCAGTATTCAGAAATGCTAAATTTTGCCCCATCTTGACCCGTGGTAGCTGTTGTTTCTAGGTCCAAAACCGGAAGCGAATGTTGAAGTTCGATGATTTTTTTTGGAGATATGAAATTTTGTCATTCTGTTTTTCACAGTTTTATTTCGATACTATGGTGATTTGCAATTGACATTTTGATAGTAAACCATGTGTATCTATTAGGTTGATGGATGGTGTCTGCAGACTTACTTGATTGTGCTGATGGATAATACAAACATGTGACCTTAATTCAGAAGTTTATCAGTGCTCCTGTACTGGGCAGTATTTTAAACTTTTCTCTAGGATTCTGTTTGTGTCATGTTCAGGTGATGATGGATGAAATCATCTAACGTGATATGGAAACGGCCCTTACTGTGACAAAGCATACTGCACACACTTTTCAAAACATCTGACCATACACAAATAGCATATCTGCTGAATCATAATAATCATTTAAAAAGATGTACCACCCCTTGTCATTTCTAGAAAGCTGTACACACAATTTAACTGTGATTTGGAATGAGGCCTGCAAAACAGCTAATAGTTGTACAACATAGCTCTCAACTGTCCAGATTTCCGCAGAATGTCCAGATTTTTGCCTCATATTTTAGTCTATTACTCATAAAAGTTGTGCTTTTCTGGTAAATCAATGGGATGATCTGTGGATTGAAATTAACAAATAATGACATATATTTGAGTTTTAGACATCACATCCTTCAGAAAAAAATGCATGCTAACACAAATCCTATTATTCCAACAACTTTCTAAGTTTATAAGAGCAATATCTAAAATCTGTCCCTTTTTTGGGCCTTTGTCCTCCTATTGTGTCAGGCTTTGTCCAGATTTACTGTGCTAAGAAGTTGAGACATATCTTGTACAACTGTATTAAGGTAGCCATTACTGGTACAATGTGGGGAAGACACATACTTTATTGTAGTCATTGTCACATTTACAGTCCTGATCACATTTACTTAGCTAATACCATCATGATACCATTTATAAAAAATAGAATAATCCAGATTTGAACCTTGTTTCATTTGTGCTATGATCAGGATCTTACTGTTCTGCTCTTACCCCTGGTGCCACAGGAAAAGGTAGACAGCAGGTGTATTTTCCACACTCAGTACTGTCCAGAGTGCTGATGGAGTCACCTCAATGCTTAGCCTGTTTGTATAGAGTGAGGTGAATTAATTAGCATATTACTATTTTTTCCATTTAAGCAGAGAACTGTGTCTGCTCCTCCCTTAACTCTGCGCAAACAGGGAAGGCAATAGCGACAGTTATTTATGTAATAAAATTTGTGACACATTTCCAATATAAACTACAGTATGAACAGTATAGTATCTGTCAGCTATTTCTCCCATAACATATCTTCCAATCTATTTCAGAAGTTCAAGTTGAATTCATGAAATGGGAATCATGCATGTGCTGACACTTTGGCATCATCCACATAAATAAGCTTCTCAATGATGCACCATGTAAAGATGTGTTTAACATGTCTTATTATGGTTATTGGCCAGTTATCTTCAATCACAAAGAAAGGCATTCATAAACACACGAGAAGGGCGGGAACATGTGTTTCACTGAAGACATACTTACTCAGAGTAATTTGTGCTCCACAGCAATACATATGCAAATGATATGTCAGTAATTTGTCCACTGTCAAGGGCACTACAGAAATAAAGAGCACAACTGGCATTATTTTTCTCTCTAGTGAAAACTAAACACCTAACTCACTTTCCAGTCCTAATTACTGACTGCACCCTTCTTCACTGTGATCTACCAAGTGAATGGGAATCTCTCACATATTAGCATAATGGCTAGATCATCATCTTCTCTCTAGTGAAAACTAAACACCTAACTCACTTTCCAGTCCTAATTACTGACTGCACCCTTCTTCACCGTGATCTACCAAGTGAATGGGAATCTCTCACATATTAGCATAATGGCTAGATCATCATCTTCTCTCTAGTGAAAACTAAACACCTAACTCACTTTCCAGTTCTAATTACTGACTGCACCCTTCTTCACCGTGATCTACCAAGTGAATGGGAATCTCTCACATATTAGCATAATGGCTAGATCGGCATTTTTTTTCCTCTCTAATGAAAAGTATGTTTTAAGCAATGGGAATTATGTTATTTATGGTGTGAAACCCCTGTCTGTACTGTGCACCTTAATATAGTGAGGAGCATGCTCTCTGGAATGCCAGTAGTCACAATTTCTTTCCTCTCATATTGTAGTACACTCCCTGTCCCCTATTTCTACCTGAGCTACACACACACCCTTTATTTCCTCTTATTTTTGTCTGCTAAAGACTCTTGTTCTACCCCTGTCCTGCTCTAGGATTAGAATATATTTTACTGTTCTAGTTACACTTACCCAAGTAATGTCCACTGTGTTTTGAGCTCTATTTTTACAGGCATTCTTGTAGTCTTTCTGATAGAACATCAGTACTTACTTCACCGCAGCAGCATCTTGCATTTCCCTGGATATTTTCAGGGTGGGGGATAGTTTTCTTTTCTTGTGACTGCTGGGAGCTCGTGATGTCCCTGCTCTCTTCGCCCTTGCTATGCTCAGACTCACTATGCTCCCCTAACCAACCCCTATTCCCACTCACCCCTCTTTCATTACATTTATACCTAAAGACACCACACCCATTTTCCTTCTTCACCAATCATCTCACATCCCCCACCTCTCATCACCCCACTCACCTCATTAGCCCTACTATCCTTCACTGCTCCATCAATCCTCTACTGAGCCTAATGACTCAACGTTCCTCCAACAGCTTGCCTCTCCTCTCCTGCACAACTCCACTTCCCCTTATTTCACTGAAACCTCCTCTGGATATGCTCTATTACCACTCTATTTTCTACTACTCCATTTTATTGTGCCAACTCTTCCTAGCCTATAATGACACTGACCTCCACAATTATAGCATCAAATACTATTGGTCCCCTACACAAACATACAGCTCCCCGCAACCTCCAACCAAACCATATAGTCACATCAGCCCACAACTATACTCGTTTTCCAATTCTCTTCTTTACCATCTCAAACATATAAAATCCTCATACCCTCCAAGGCCCACTTTCAGGTTCCATCTCATAATAACCAAGCTAACAAACCTACTGCTGCACTCTCTAACATGTATTAAATTACTAGCTGATATCCTTTCCAATCCAGGCCCAAGGTATGACTTACCTGAAGTTCAACAACACCTCCCTAACCCTGATCTTAATACTACAAACCCCAATACCTCTGGAACAAATATACATTCCTCCCTACCAGTCACTTCCAAATCTGATCTACTAATTACCAGTTTCAGTCTCAGAATCTTTCATGCTATTTTGACCATCTACTCCCCTGACTTAGTTATATTAACTGAAACCTGGTTAAAACCACACATCAAAGATCAAGAGATTATTCTCCACAGTTATAATATTATAAGACAAGATAGACTAGGCAAAAGAGGTGGTGGTGTAGCTGTTATGTTCAAAGACTCTCTAAAAGTGGAAAAACTACACACTATTCCACCAGCCATCCCCAACCCAGAAATACTCATCACACGTCTACAAATTAATCCTCACAAAGCCCTGATTATCATAGCCCTTTACCTGCCCCCAGAAAACAATCTTCCCAACATTGAACTTCTCCTCTCCAGGTCTGCCTCCACTTTCAGTCAAGAAACTATCATCCTAGGTGACTTTAATCTGGACTGGCTTTCCTGCTCCTCTAACTGCCCCACTAGCTTTATCAGTCTTTACTATACCCAAATTATTAACTGCCCCACTTGTACAGACAAACACTGTCTAAAAGAGTCTTTACTTGATTGGATATTAACCAACAAACCAAACCTGAGCTTCCAAGCTGGCTGCCTTCCAATTAGCCTTAGTGACCATACCCCTACTTTTCTACTTAGAAAAAGAATTCAAACCAAATAATTTAATCCCTTCAAATACACCCACTGTAAGAAACACCTCTCCCTCGATACCTTCAATCTATTGCTACAGCATTGCAATTGGTCACCATTAAAAAGCCTAAAACTAGAACCCTTGCAGTAGACTTCTTCAATAACAAATTTCTTGACATACTAAATAATCTGGCCCCTACAAGAAAATTACACAACAAATCCAAACAGTTACAATGGCTTTCTAATGACACTAAACTTCTTATCAAACAAAGGGATAGAGCTAAGGCCCTATACCAATCAACCAAGAACAAAAACAATCTCACCTTGCATCAGCAATGACAAACAATACTACTTCCAAACCTGCCAACAAAAGTTCCTACACAACCCACAAAAGTTCTGGCAATCCATAAACTACCTCCTGAGCCCTGGTAAAACCTCCAGTCCCACTCTTTCCACATCCAGTACTCATTTCAACTCTCATTTCATTAACTCAATCACCTCCCTCCTAGATAACCACCAAAACTTACCTCTCACAGCACCCTCCCCTTCCACTAGAACCACTAACTCTTTCTCCTTTAAACCTGTTCAAATTTCATACATAAAAAAGCTCCTCAGAAAACTCAATCCCTGCTGCCTTGCTGCCGACCAACTCCCCAATGAATTCTTAGAAATAGCTGCTTCATCTATCACCTATCCTATATCTATCCAAATCAATCATTCTATCTCTGAGCAATATGTACCTCACCTCTGGAAAATCTTATACATCATCCCCCTCCACAAGGGTGGCCCCTGTAGAGATATTTCTAATTACCATCCCATCATCATCCTCCCAGCCATAGCTAAAATCCTAGAAAAATGTATTCACCAACAACTCCAAAATCACCTTACCACAAACAACCTACTATCCCACTGCCAGCATGGTTTTAAACCTAAACATAGTACTAATACAGCCTTAATATCATTTACTGACAATATTCACCACCTTAAGAACAATGGCCGCTGTTAAAGTCAGACTTGTGCCATGGCACTATTGTTAAATACTGTGATCCCCTAGCTTGGTAGGGGCTCTAATCTCTCAGCAGTGAATGTGTGTGTGTGTGTGTGTGTGTGTGTGTGTGTGTGTGTGTGTGTGTGTGTGTGTGTGTGTGTGTGTGTAGTTATGTTTATTCAACCATCAGTCTGGAGACAATTTTAGAATGGCGTGTGAGTTCACAGCTATGTCAGTCATTCCTCCAAACATCTTCTAATCATACAATGAGGATGTGATCCCCTACAAAGTGCACCTTAACAGTATTACTCTCAGATGTCTGTGTTGGCACGTGCATTAACTACTGTGTTCTCTAGCTTGTGTATCTAGATAGGTAGGGATTCTAATCTCACAGCAAACAACTTGTGTATGTGTTCATTCAAATATTAGTGTGAAGATAATTTTACACTGAGATGTGACTCCACATCTGTGTCAGATACTCCTCCCAACATCATCTTCTCATACAATGATGTTGTCATCCTCTATAAAGTGCACTGTAACACTTTTAAAGTCAGGCATCTGTGGTGGTCTTTGTCTTACATTGTATGGAATCCACCTTGTATACCTACACAGGTTTAATGCTCAGATTTGACCTCAGTCAATTGCTAAGTGTAGTTGGTGGTATATTACTGCCATTATATGATCTTTTGAATCTCTCTTCATTTGACTCCCATTCAGGAGGACCTTTGACATAGCCCCATGAATCCAACATCCCCTTTCCCCCTCTATCCACATAAAATCCTTTCTGCAGAACACCAGAGGATGTCATCATCTCAGTGATGCATACCTACATCATGGAACAGAGCCCTTCAATGAACCTCTATATGCCATCTCCAGACCACTGGATGTGTGATTGCTAATTCTGTTATCGAGTGGTACACGTCACAGATGGACAAAGGCAGTGTATAATACAATCAAACACATACACACATATGCCTGTACCCCTACTATCTTCCATCATATAGATATAGCAATTTTGGTTTAAATAGCATAATAATGGTTAGAATTTTATGTGATGTTGGCCATTAGCCTTGTAATGTCCTTTAACACTATGAACATTGCACATGTCAATGTTGTTGTCATCGACATGTGCTATGCTGAGATGTGGATGTGCAGTAGCCCTGTAGCAGTGTATTCCAATCTGTGATTTTAGGTAATGTATCGATGGCCACTACTGCTATTTGATTACATGTTCCTTCCTTAACAGCTGTAGTAAAATACCTCCTGAGGACTGTTGACATGGGATGATGCTATATGTATATATATATATATATATATATATATATATATATATATATATACATATATTGTTGCCTTAGTAAGGCATGTGTTCTTGCAGTGGAGTATATGAACATTCTACACAGCTCTCATTCAACTATCATAGTGATAACTGCAGTATGGCACATGTGTGCATGTGTATGCCTACCATCATGAGTATTACTTCATGCACATTACATGGCACATACACTTTGTTTCATCCTCATGTTCTAAAGCTGTTATACACTCAAACATATAACAAGTTCAGATTCACTTGTAACTTTGGTAAGTCACTGTATACCCAATTATGTTGCTATTCACAATGATTATTCAGGTGTTCCCCAGAAGCACTGTGTGACTTTTAGCATTTGTGTCATTAGCTGCTCTGCATGAACCACATCCACCTCATTTGTAATGTGTCCATATATATGGTATCAGAGCCCTCACACACACATTTCCAATGATAAACCTATAGGTATATGACGTGCAATTGATGTAATGACATGAAATAGGTAGAGTTGTACAACTGTGTTAACAATTACTCTGTGTGACATGTGATGCAAACCCAAGGTTGTATTTAGAGGTGTTTTCACAAATCATATTTTAATCAAGAACAAAATCTTAAGAGGAATGCACAGCTATGTGCAGAGATGGTTGAGGATGGCACCACACATACTGAACCAGAGGCTCTAGACAACCTGATAGCTGACAGATTTGGATCAACTTTCAACCCCCCCCCCCATTCCCACTGGTCATCACCCTAAAGAATACATGCAAACATTACTCAGTTTATTTTCCCAAGAGATTAACTTATCTGTGCGATCTCTAAGGCTAAAAACATGACACCAACTGGCCCTGACAACATCCGAGGTTGCCTTTTCAGTAACTTAAAACCTAACCTAGCAGACACATTTGGATCCCTACTTAACCACAGCCTCCAGACTAGTTATTTTCTGGCAGAATGGTGGACAGTAACAGTCATCTATCTGAACAAGGGGGGACCATCATCCGACATGCAGATGACTGCAAATTGTGGACAATCCTTGAATCCACTAATGCTATTAATATAGTGTAGAAAGTATTAATGCACACAAATGACTGGTGCCAGAGGCATGCAGGCACACTAAATGGCCACTAAAGCATAATTATTCCCTTTTGGAAAGCAAATATCCAAGCTAATTACAATACAGACAGCACACCCTATGAGTAGACTCAGTAGTATATGATCTGGGTTCTCAGGTCGATAATAATCAGTAGTTCGACCACCATGTCTCTACAGTGATGATAAATCCCTTCTATGTGGCACAACTCAGAAGTATGAGCATGGCATCCAGATCAAAGGACGTTATAATTTTACTGTACATGGCCTTCATCACACCAATAATTGAGTACAATACATCCTATTATATGTACCTCACCATACATCTGCAACAACTGGAGTAACCCCAGAATTTTCATGCAAAGAGGCGGCCATGTAAAAAAAGCAAGTCGTACACAGAAAGACTGAAAGCCCTATCATTGTATTCTGTCCCTTGCAGACTACTAAGGGCTGATTTGTGTCTGGCCTACAGGACAGTCTCCAATCTGGCCCTGATGGAAATGTTACACATTGGTAAATAAACTGCAAAAGGGTCACTTGTTCCAAGGATGCTAACCTAGCCTCTGACATAATAAATCATGTTGGAGAGATAGATACGTCTCTTAGACATTAACCTTTCACTGGAACAAGCTTCCCATTCACAAAAGCAAAGGCCTTTCCTGATCCTCTTTAAGTGCAACTTAGATCAATGGATGGCTAATCATAACTGTACTCCTAGTATTGAGCCCATGTCCCTCATGGATAGAGGCAGTTGTCTTAGATAACATAGCATAGGATCATACTTATGTGAACGTCATTCACCTAGCTATTGAAAATTGTGAAACCCATGTTAAATATGGCTAAGCTTTTATGGGATCTTGAAACATTAGTCTAGTACTCTCCTGTGAAGTCCAACTGTATCCTAAGTACAGCTATAGTGTAACTGTACAGAGTCACAGACATACCAGTACATCACATCAGTATTACCACTTGAAAGTTTGCATGAACACATATGCATGCATGTCAGGATTTCATGGCAGTATAACATTTTCACTGGCAATGTCAGGGGGACAGTGATCATGTGTCACATGTCTTGAGGTTTGACATGTGCTTATTGAGTGTTCTCTGTGTACTGTTTGGTATATGAACAATATCATACTGACAGCTTCCTCACGCTTTGATGCTAGACTTTGCACTGCTGTAGTTTCTGTGCACATGGGCATAGTTGATGCATTGCTATCAGTCTCACACACTGCTGTACCATTCATAATAATGGATCATTTCTTAATTCATACATTAACTGCAGATGTTTCAGACAATATCCATTATTATTGCATGTGGTAGATGCATGCAATAGACAGCTATGTGTAGGGAATCCAGTCATAATACTGTGTTGTTTGTAAGTGCTGTTATCCATATGGCCGATACCTCTATCAGTCAGGGATGCTTTAGTCAAATGTATCACATTTGGCACAGTGAGCTTCCACACATCTTGTCGGACATACAGAACTATTCTTTGGGATGCATGCCCATTAGGATTTGACTGTGTAGACTTCACTTCAAGGTGTTCTACAAGATGCATGTATGGTATGTCTTTCTGTATTGCACCCACTAAATACGCAGATTATTGACAACATTGATGGCATGGGTTTGATTCTTGCAGGTGTGGCTTGTGGCTTACGTGTCATGCAATCTACACAAATGGCCAGGATTGCCCCAGATTTCAACTCCAGATTTAACACTGTCCATCCTAACCCCTCCAAAAATAGGTCATTTTGGGGCAAGGGGTGAGGAATTCCCCTTATAGAATACAGACAGTCATTACTGTTTCACATGTTTGTTCCTGCAGAACATGTATAATAAATTAGACTCATATGTTTTGTCAATGTCACAGATTAATGATGTTAATATTTTAAAACTGTCCCTGATTGTGCCTGCTTCTGTCTACAGTTGTCCACGAGTCTGTTGCTATGTGTCCATGACTTGTTGAGAGGTATGCTGACATTTCAGTCAAACTCAAGTAAGTGATTTTGCAGATCCTCAAGATATGCACATACCCCCTATTGTGTATACTGTCCTTGCTAAATGTCCTCTCCAGTGAGCATGTCAGTGATGTTTATATCACAACCATTCATCTGCATTGACATGTAACTTTGTGTGACAGTCACATGTATACTATCTTATGCAGAGTCTACTTCACAGACCCAAAATACTTTCATAAAACTGGGACGAAAATCTGAAAACTCAGAAGACTGACCACCCAGAACACCGACTTTCAACTCCAGGTAAGTAACTATTTGGCCAAACAAAAAAAATTAAAACTGAAGCAAATTAAATCCACCCCTGTAGGGGGCTTCACTCCCCCACGCCCCAACTAAATATACCAACTCCAAGATCATACTACCACGGAGGTAAGGGGCAAAGTTCAACATGGTGGCAAAGTGATTACTTACCTGGAGTTTAAGGTCGGTGTTCCGGGCAGTCGGTCTTCTAAATTGTCGGCTCTGTCATCATGGTTTTATGAAAGCTGGGTAAGTGGGATTGTGGGTTTGTGAGGCAGACCCCCTGTGTGATGATATCAATATTCTTGCACAGGAGGTGTAAACAGCAGTACATACTATACTATCTACATATCTGCTTAATGCTATGCTACCGACTTGTCTTGGAAGTGTACATACATTGACATATCATATCTTGGATACATTGCCATATTTAACATGCCCTCTTCCTCTTTCCTCATTCCTGTCATTCATGTCTGTGCCCATTTTCATCAGCACACATTTCCTGCCTAGTGTATGTTTCACTGTATTTCCCTTACTGTTCTCCCCATCTATTATTTCATTCTGCAAATATTTGTTGTAGTGTACATTACACTGAGTACACTTTTCTTTAATGTATTAATACTGCTGCTATTACAGTATTTTCACCCCTGGTAGTCATTGTGGCTATCCGCACAATCTCGCCGAGCAGGTTTGCCCATGGGCAAATTTATATGCATCTTCTTTCTGTGTTCATGCTGTTCCACACAGTTTCCTGGCTGGCAACACGTCGCTTGTATTCATAGAAGCACAATATGTGACAAGCATATGCGAAAAGCACCGTCACTAATTGCGCTAACACATAGACTCTGTGTAAGCTTTGCATGAAGCCTACACAGAGTTTCTTGAATCCCAGGGAAAGACTGTTTTCATCTATCTTAATATACATGTCAATTTCTATTAAGTCAAGCATGCATTCTCTTAAAGTATTCTCTTGTAGACTGAAAGTGTCCTCTTTGCTATCTGTTTCTTGCTCTTACCCTTGTTGTACAACCCTAACCGGAATTTCAACCAAATCTCCTGCAGAAGGTTCTGGAATTTTACTCTGTGGAATGTCATCTATATAAGTATCTTGTACTGTCTGTTGCACCATATCCTGCAGATTAATTGACTCATGTTCTGATATTGCCTAAATCAGAGTCCTCACACCAAACCCTTCACCTCTTATTTGGTATCTCAATTCAGTTTTTATTTATTGCTTTTCTGCCTCACTAAACATTTTGCTTTTCAATAAATTCCACTTGTTTATTATTACCTTTATAAAATATAACATATCTGGATTCCTTTGTATATATCTTCAAACATCTTTGGCATAGCTCTCAATTTTCCATCTCTAAAATGTGGAACATTTACTAAGAGCTTACTAACAAGTTCCACAAGGAAGTTCACAGGATAGTTAAAATGTGTTATGTTATACTTATAAAAAAATAATTTTATCAAATTAACGTGACTCATTATGATTTACTGTCGATATCACTTAAAACAATTCTTAACACTGAAGGTGTGACAAACACTTTCAATGTGAAACTGCAAGGAACATTAGCATAAAACAACTCTTAACGCTGAATGTGACAAACACTTTCATTGTGAAACTGCAAGGAATATTAGCATTTTAAGATTCAAAATGAGGATCATTTCTCATAATGAGGTACAGTTGAAAGATATGATCTTTAGAACTGCAGTGGTCATATTGGCTAGTACAGCCTTCCTTTCTGCATAAATATTACATTGATTTTTTGTTTCAATATCTTCTGATTTCTGTTCTTTTTTCTTGAGTACTTTCACAATTGCACCTTTTTCTGGATAATCCAATAGTTATTTATTTAAATATTATCATTTGTTCTATTAATAAGTTTTGATCTGTGGCATTCAACAGTTTTTCTAATGCAGTTATTTTTATTTCATCTAGGTTCTTTCTTGCTCTTTCTAAATGTCACTTTTGTAAAAGTTCTTGATAGGTTACACAGTAGAAGCAATTCATAATTTCTTCCTTATACTCAGTGATCCACTTTACTGTCTCTATGCCTCTTGCTTCACCTATCAGTTTATTTTTTGTTTTCTTTCTGTAGACTGATTCTTCCTTACATCTCAGGGGACCACCTGCAATATGACCTAGCACTATCACAGAAATGTTTTCATAGTCTGAAGATTCTATACTTTTTCCAGTCTTGGCACCACTGCCTCTGCCAGTAGTGGGCACTTTTTATCTTTGGTCATGTGCACTCTTTTTTGTTTTACTTTATTCATGATGTATAAAAGTCTGTCATCTTGGTGATAGCTTGTAAAAAATACTGTCTATCATGTGAAGGTACATACCAAAGTCTGATACTACTTTTCTTCTCATGTTGATTCTATCTCTCCATTTTAACTCATTTACTCTGGGGTGAAACATCTTTTGTTCTTTGTGGACTGTGGAAAGACTAAAATGAAATGTTACATTCCTCTGTCTGTTATCCCCCACATTTTGGCAGAAAACTGAACTTTTTTCAGTTCCCTTCTAAATAAAATTTTAAACCTTGAGAAAAGCTTTAATATTTTTTTTAACTGCAACATACAAGAAATATAAACTGAATAATTTTGTACTAATACATTTTATGCATGTATGCTGTTGTGAGGGGTGCAAAGAGTCTTTGGACCAAGTAATTTGCCTGATTAACTATGTCATAGTTATTGATACAGTTGGGTAGCGTACTAGAGTAAACAAAATTTACCAGTAGATGTGTAGTAGACAAACAGGGACACAAGCACAAACTACAGCAGTTTAGGGCTCATGTGTTTTGTTAAAAAAAAAACATTCTTCCCTTTCCAGAGCCATAAGTAACATCATAAGTATGAGATTGGAAGGTTTATATGTCAATCATTCATGTATATACATGTATCAATTAGTTGCTAAACTCATGAGTGTGTAGTCTTTTACTGAGAGTTGCCACCTTTTCAGATATCCAAACTGGAACATTTTAAGGAAATTTGAAATTTTGCAGGACATAACATACTCACAACAGTGCAAAGAACTGGGTTTCACTTTACTGCCAAAATGGAACCTCATTCTTGTTGAATTTGAGTAATTTCTTGTCATAGTAAAATGTTTCAGATATAAAGTAATAGCTTTATAAATCTATTAGGGGGTAAGATATAAAGTAACAGCTTTATTAATCTATTAGGAGCAACTTAAGGAATATGTTTGGTCGTAAAATCTTGGGACATTTTGCCATTTTCCTCTTTTTTTCTCAGGATCTATCTGTTCAAACAGGAACTGTCCTGTAAAAAGAGGGACAGGTGTTCATTCTACTTTTACATGGCTACTTGTTTCATTTATATTAATCTGTTAAAACTGTAGCTGTGTTAATCCTTAGGACTTTTTTCATTCTTGTGCCACAGGCAGATCAAACCCTGAATGTGGATAATGGGAAGTTTGATCTCCATCCTGGGACTGCTCCTATTTGGCATTTACTTCTAGGAGGTAAAGGCTAATGTCAAGGGCCTTGTACTGACCAAGTTCGCAGATGAGTGCAAATTGGGAGCTATCATAGATTCCCTTATGACAAAACATCTTACAAGAGGGTCTAACTGTTGCCAAAGTCACTGACTAAAGCTCAATGCCAAAAAATGCATTATAGTGCCTTTTGGGAAACTGCCACCCATCCAGGCTAATTACTCCATCAATAAGACACCCCTAAGAGTTGACCCAATAGTCAGGAATCTGTGAACATACATATTCAGTAATTT
Organism: Protopterus annectens; assembly: GCF_019279795.1. Lineage (NCBI taxonomy): Eukaryota > Metazoa > Chordata > Ceratodontiformes > Protopteridae > Protopterus > Protopterus annectens. The sequence continues at coordinate 1,288,848,979 of NC_056741.1, read as the reverse complement.
GGGCTTTGACCAACATGTGGCCAAGGTAGTAATAAAAATCATTCTATGTCACCCAATTTATAAGTAAGGGAATGGAATCCAGTTCCAAGGAAGTCATAGTGCCACTTTATTTGGACCTTATTAGACCCATCATTTAGTATAATGTTCCCATTTGGCATGTACCTAACCAAACATATGCAACAGTTGGAACTCCCACCAAGATTCCTTACCAGGAGAATCTAGGGTACAAACATATTGTCCTATACAGATCATCTTAAGGCCTTGCCTCTATCCTTTGTCTCCTTCAGGTTACTGAAAGGTGATACATGCCTGGCATACAAGGCATCCTTGGATCCAGCTCTGATGGATCTTTTGCACATTCGCAAAATGAACAGCATCAGAACCACTAGATCCAAGGATTTAAACTTTGCTTGTGATATAAATAAGACATGTTAGTGAGATAGATGTGTGTCTCAGAAGATCCCCATGATCTGGAACAGACCCCCCCATCCATGTGAAGCAGAGTCCATCCTAACCCAATTTAAGTGTAACCTTGACCAATGGATGGGATATCGGAAATATACCCCAGGTCTGGCCCCCATGTCTCTGACAGACACGGGCAAACAGTAAAAGTGCAAATTAACATAACCTCATAACCAGTAGAAATGGCTAACTAACGTAGCCTCAATTTATAAACGCCCATGATGCATAGGGACACAACTGGGCTGGATTGCACGTCTAGGCTTATAAAAGGCCCTTGGGGACGTTAACCTAGTACACAACTATGAACTCTATGATCAGTGCAATACCGGAACAAGCTTTCAGTTAAATTAAATATCTACAAAAACAAATACAAAAATCAAAGTTTCAAAACGTGGTGTGCATATTCAAATCCAGAATGGTTTGTTTATGGCTAGACGGATACACTGAACATTATTTCATTTGTAAAACTGTGACTCTTATCTTGTAATCAGTGGCTGTAGGACCAATCACTTCTATTTAAAACACACAGCAATACTGTTTGAATGTCATTCGCTTTGTGCAGTTTGCAGCCAATACAACTAAAAGAGTTAAAGTTTATTATTACATCAGTTTTTTTTAAAAGTGCAAACAGAATATGCAAAGTTACTGTTCCCATCACTCACACCATTAAACTTTTACTGTAATGGGGTTATGGTCGAATATCACATTTTCCAAACACAGTGACAAACCAACACACTACTCATTTACCACTTTCATAAGTTGCTTATTTTAATTATAAAATTATTTATATTATATAAAGGATCCACTATTCAAGTTTGTTTAATGTTTTGTTTTATCGCCATTTCCTAAGTGAGTGGCATTGGACAGTTTACAAATATCATCAGCACCTTCTTCTACTTCTTTTGGCTGCTCCTGTTAGGGGTCACCACAGCGGATCAACTGTTTCCATTTCTTCCTGTCCCCTGCATCTTGCTCTGTCACACCAACCACCTGCATGTCCTCTCTCACCACATCCATAAACCTTATCTTAGGCCTTCCTCTTATCTGGCAGCTTCATCCTTAGCATCTTTTTCCCAATATACTCTGCATCCCTCCTCAGCACATGTCCAAACCAACGTAATCTTGCCTCTCTGGCTTTGTCTCCCAACCTTCCAACCTGGGCTGACCCTCTAATATACTTATTCCTAATCCTGTCCATCCTCGTCACACCCAGTGCAAATCTTAACATCTTCATCTCTGCCACGTCAAGCTCTGACTCCTGCCTTTTTGTCAATGCCATCGTCTCCAACCCATATAACATAGCTGGTCTCACTACCCTCTTGTAGACCTTTCCTTTCACTCTTACTGGTACTCGTCTGTCACAAATCACTCCTGACACTCTTCTCCACCCACTCCATCCTGCCTGTACTTTCTTCTTCACCTCTCTTCCACACTCACCATTACTCTGAAATGTTGATCCCAAGTATTTAAACTCATCCACCTTCGCCACCTCTACTCCCTGCATCCTCACCATTCCTTTATCCTCCCTCTCATTCACACACATATATTCTGTCTTAGTCCTGCTGACCTTCATTCCTCTTCTCTCTAGAGCATATCTCCACCTCTCCAGGGTCTCCTCCACCTGTTCCCTACTCTCACTATAGATCAGAATGTCATCTGCAAACATCATAGTCCACGGGGACTCCTGTCTGATCTCGTCTGTCAACCTGTCCATCACCATTGCAAATAAGAAAGGGCTCAGAGCTGATCCTTGATGTAATCCCACCTCCACCTTAAATGAATCCATCACTCCCACCACAGACCTCACCGTTCTCACACTACCCTCATACATATCCTGTACCACTTAGGGTTACCACCGTCCCTCTTTGCGAGGGACAGTCCCTGTCTGGGCAGTCATGTCCTGCGAAAAAACTTAAAAATCACAAATGTCCTGAGATTTTAGGACAAAAATATTTCCAGAGTTTTCTTTAATAGTTACATAAACTAGTTATTTTACATCTGAAGCACCTAAATGTTATATGAAATAGCATAAATAACTCAAATGCTACAAGAATAAGTTTTTATTTGGGAAAAAAAGTGACGTTTTGTCTTTTGCACTGACCATGGGTATGTTTTGCCCTGCAAAATTTCATGTTTCTACAAAAAATGTCCCACTTTGGGCATTTGAAAAGGTGGCAACCCTAGTACCACTCTTACATACTTGTCTGACACTCCCGACTTCCTTATACAATACATCAACTCCTCTCTAGGCACCCTGTCATATGCTTTCTCTAAATACACAAAGACACAATGCAACTCCTTCTGACCTTACTCTGTACTTCTCCACCAACACTCTCAGAGCAAACATCGCATCTGTAGTGCTCTTTCCTGGCATGAAACCATACTGCTGATCACTAATCATCACCTCCCTTCTTAACCTAGCTTCCACTACTCTTTCCCATAACTTCATGCTGTGACTGATCAGTTTAATCCCTCTGTAATTACTACAGATCTGCACATCCCCCTTATTCTTAAAAATCAGTACCAAAACATTTTTCTCCATTCCTCAGGCATCCTCAAACATCATCAGCACCAGTGGGTTTTATTTTACTGTGTTACAGTCTCTGCGTCAGCTCTGAATATAGATGACAAATTGCAGTCACCTGTTGAGGGTGATGTTGCAGAATACCGATTGTCGATAACAATGCTGAAGAAAATGTAAATACCGCAGTACGCACTATTTACTACGCCAACAAAGTCCACTTAAAAAACTGCTTTTAAGAATTTCCGCAGCATATAATCCGCGGAAAGATTTCAAGAGAACACCATCGGAAATGTCTGGCAAACAGAGGGTGGGGGCCGGAAGTGGCAAAGGCTATGTTTTTTTTTTCCCGTAGCGGGTGAGAGAAGAAGAGAGGGAATATAATAAAGAGTAAGCAACGGAGAAAACAAATGGAACGACAGATCAAGGTACGATGGGCTAAGTAACTGTTCCGTTGTCCATCATGTGTGTTTTACATTGCTGCTGTTGAGGAGTTGACCGAGCGATCGTTTCACTGGACTTTATATACAGTATAGGATGTACAGCTGGTGACAGTAACCGAAGTACTGTTTTCCAAGACAGCATTTATTCTTTCGAGAGGTTACTGCATATACAAGTCTGGTGATCTCTACGGTCTGGCGGATTAGCCCGAGGTCGATCTGTTTTTTGCAGTTGAGGGTCCTCCAGCGGTATATCCACAGACTCCCCCCCCCCCCAAAAAAAGAAAGAAAATAGACACACACACATGTTATGTGCGTATATTCGTCTATCAGGAAAGACTGGAAACACTGCCTTGTGGGACGTACTAATTGGTCGAGAAAGTTAACTCTCCTAGGATTGCTAACAGGGCGATCCTTTAGGTTCCAAATACTTTTTTTCTCCACGCAGCGTTTCATTGTAAAATTAATTTGAGTAGAGGTTGCCGTAACACCTCCTCTTCTAGCATTTTACCTGTTCAGTCTCCGTTGTGGGGGTGGGATTACTGGGGAGACTGTTTTCTCCATCGCTGCCTGAGAGGATGACTACGATAACTAGAAGTTATTTTTTTAGGCTTTAGGTAAGGTCTTAGTTCATGGCATCAGTATCTGAGAGCAAGGTAACCAATCGAGTATAAAAATTTCACCGGTTTTTATTCACTCCCTCATTTGGTATACCTCTTGATGTAAACCGATCAGATAGAATTATTATTTGCCCCCCCCCTCCGAAAGTAAATAGTCATAGTTTTTTTTTTTTTTTCATTTTGTGATTGCCATCATTTGTACATTTAAAATGTATGCATCGTGTTTTATGTATAGCTGTTTAATGTATATATTTTTGTTGTCTTTGTACCTTATGGAGTTATCCTGCTTTCATTGAGTTTGATCCTTGTTATGATTATTGTATTTCGTAACTGTCAGTTCCAATATCATAGATGTGGCTAAAATAACAAAGAGTAGTAAGTATGTCACTGATTTAGGGAAATTGATTGTGAAGATTGGGGCTCATCTAACAGCGGCTTTTGTTGAGGGGGAACTCTCCACACTGTCAGCTAGTATGACCACTCCACACCATTTGTGGGGAATGGGTGGCAAGTTGTGGAAGTCCTAATCTTCACAGTCACTGGGAAACTAGGGAGGTCCTTACACTGACATTGTCTTTTTCCTTCAAGTGGTAGCATTATGGGAATTTATTGACGTTTTTTTTTTTATTTTGTTTTGGATGTATATCCATCTAGTACAAGTACTGTTTAAACTGCTGGTTAGTAGAATTGCTGTCAACGCTCATGTTCTTCATTATTGCTGTGAAACATTTTTGCTCCGTTTTTCCATTAAACTTCTTACTTTCCTGTCTGTTATTCATTGTTGTGAGCTGGTGAATTCTTAGCTTTCCCTGGTAGTACAGAACCACCCTGATTTTTCATGAAATGTTTGTGCCGCGTTCCTCTTAAAATTAGTGAATTTGTGGGAAATTAAGGATTACAGTTCCTAAACTACGCTCAGGCAATTGAAATTTCATACATTTTTTTAATGTGTGCTCGTACTGTTTTGTTGAGTTTTTAACATTCTAAATGAATAAGAGCAGGAGCGGCCTTAGGTCAACTGGTGCCCTAGGCAAAAGAGCTCCATGGTACCCCCCCCACACCACCCGGTGCCCCCATCTTGGTGTACTGACACCAAATAAATACTGGAAAAGTGCCCCTGTTAAAGAAGCGCCCTAGGCGGCCACCTATTTGGCCTATGCCTAAGGCCAGCTATGAATAAGAGCAATGGTTAAATCTGTCCTTTATTTGGGGTCTTTCTGTGGCATTATTACTTTTTCTCCCTGGCTGTTAAGAGGTTAAAATGAACAGGGACCTGTTTTGTAGTGCTTGAAAGAACATAATTGGCTCTTGCATTGGTCTGTAGGATTATAAGTTGTAAGGCAGAAGGGCATTTACCCATTTATTAGTGAGAAAGGTTCCAAATGGGTTTGCTGAAAATGCCAGGGCAGTCAGACCACTTTGTCTTCTATTCATTTGCTGAGTTGCTTGTTTTGTGATTTAGTACTTCTTATGTGCAGTTTTGTGTTTGAGACTTTGAGGTCAGACCCTTTTTCATCAATTGTTAGTAGCTAATGTTTTTGTTGTATATACGGTGCCACATGTTAGTGAAGAACAGTGAGTCTTCCTGGTGTCTTGGCCCAAGTTCCTACATGACATGCGTGTGTGTTTACTAATTATAGTATACATAGTCAAATATAAGCATGTGAACTTCAAACGTTTGTGTGCAACATCCATACACACATGTATTTACATTCAAGTGTATGTACACAGGTACGTGTATAAAAGTACATAGTTATATAGACATAGCTGTTTAGAGTAAGATGTATATTCATAGGTTTGTTGAAGGTTACTAGGCTAATGGCCCTAGAGCACTTACAACCCTAGCCATGTTTATCCAGAGTTGCCCCAGTTGTCGGTGGTTGTGTGAGTGAAGTTTGCAGTGGTAAGAGTCTGTTGGTAGTTAGTAACAACCTCCTTTGTCCAGGAGGGACATGGGCGCCACCCCAGAAGTGAATTTGCAGTCACCCAACCTTTGATCTAGGTTGCCTTTGAAGAGTGTATTTGTGTGGTGTCTTTGTGTGTGTGTGTGTGTGTGTGTGTGTGTGTGTGTGTGTGTGTGTGTGTGTGTGTGTGTGTGTGTGTGTATTTATAAATATATATTATATATATTGTACTTGTATGTATAATTATGTAAAGGTGTGTATGTACAGAAACATTTTGATGAACATGTAAACAAGACAGCAGTGTGTGCGTTGTGTAGGGATATTTATTTATATACAGACATGCTTAATACACATTCGTGTAAACAAAGGAACATAATAGTAGTGTGTGTGTATGTATAATAAATATATATAATGTGTGTGTGTGTATATATATATATATATATATATATATATATATATATATATATATATATATATATATGTGTGTGTGTATATATATATATATATATATATATATATATATATATATATATATATATATAAAATATGTGCGTGTGCATTCACTTGTGAATACTGCTTCAGCTCCTCTAGTAAATCAGACTTGAAAGCTATTGGTTACACTGTTTTACTGATTATTTTGCTTATCCTTTTATGTGAGGTTGCATATGGGACTGGGGATCATAAGAGGTTACTAGGCTAATGGCCCTGGGGCCCTTACAAGCCTAGCCAAGAGTTTATTCCTAAAAAAGAAACCTCAGTCAGCACCTGTCGCCCCTGTTATTGAGGTACATGGGTGCAATCCCTGGACATATTTGTGGTTTATACTATGCTATTCCTGTTACTAGACATGGGTGTGTTAATTGGTCTGTGTGTGCCTCTGAAGTTTAGAACCTTTCTGCTTTTACACTTGGTGGTCCAACTGCAGCTGCTGTTTAGTTGCAACACTTGGGCAGCAAAAAGATATTAGCTAGTTGGGATTTGGGGGGGGGTTATCATCTAAGAACAACTTCTTAATCCTGTTTGAGTGGGCACTGTCAGTCATGTTGTCATGGCAGAGAAACATACTTGTTGCTTTCCCTATGTCTGCTTCTGTGGGACAGAAAAAATAATTTGTGTCCCTATATATTTTTTTTTTTTCGTTTTGCTTGTAAGAATGTCTTCATTATTTTATGTCTTATGCAGTGCATTAGTAATTCCATCTGAAAAGTGAAGGATTAAAGTGTATATATTTTTTCAGGGTAAACAAATCTGTAAAGACATCGGAGCTGAGTCTTTTTTTTGTGCAGTTTGCAACGTGTTGATTGCCTTTTGGGCCTCAGTTCTGTATTAGATATATCTTGGTGTACGAACGTAATATGGGTGAGGTTTCCATTTTAACCTCACTACAGAGTTTGTAATTTTTTTTCCTGAAAACCCATTATTTTACAACTGCAGAAACGCTGTTTCCAACAAAACCGTGATCCATTTTTTCATTCTTGGCACTTTATCCAACTATACACGTCTGAGTGTATGTTTTTATGTATTCTCTTTGCTTATTGTTTGTTTTTTTTCCCATTTGGTCACTGCTTTGTCCTTGCCTCTTTACATTTTTATGTTTCATATGGCATCTCCTCTGTTTCTCCCCTTCGCAGTTGCACTTCTGCAATTTTTTTTAATCCTCTTTGCACATTGTGCCTCCTGGTGAAAAATCTTGTTGGCAGCAGCATGCCTTTCATTTCTTGCTTCCCATCTGATGCATCAAATTCCATCATCCTGGTGTCTTTCATGACTGTACTTTTTCAGTAAGCAGGAGTCCCAAGTCCTTATCTTGCTTGGAACCTGCAGGTGCATCTCGTCTTTTGCCATTTTCAACCAGTTTTCAGTTTTAAGTTGTGGTTATGATTGAATATATGTGTTTTACATTGTTAAATGCTGGGTAGTGGAAGACGTGCTGCGAGTACCTTTGGAATTCTGTTGCTCTTGCTGTCTTCCAGAAACTATTCTCCTTAGCCAAGTGTTTCTGTTGGAGATCTCTTGCATTCCTTTGATGTGTAAGATGTAGAACACATGCAAGGCCTGTTTTCTGAATTGACTTTGTAGTTTTTCTTGACAACTTAAAGCTCATTTTTAGTTTGTATGAAAATAGCTGTTGTGGAGGATGAAGTGCAAATGGTTAAGGAGTAATAAACATTTACTTGTATGTGTTGTGCACACCTTTCTGTAAGACTTGTGTAAAAAAATATATATTCTAACTTTTTAACTATTCTTTAATTGATATTTTGTTATCCTTAATGTTGTAATGCTATTGCCTTAAGTTTCTTAGTTATTTTACTATTTGGAAATATGTACTTTTTTAGGAGGAGCATACAAGTGTTTATAACAGCATTAAGTATATTATAGGTTTTCGTTAAAATTCATTTTCTGATGTAGTTTTTGGTATTGTGTAAATGTTGTTTGTAATATTACACAATGCTTTATTTTTTTAGGAAATGTTGCCTTGCCTCTGTTGTTTGCATCAGGTCATCTATTGTTTGGAAGTGGCTGCTTCTGCTGATTTAAACTGTATTTTGCACTGATTCACTGTAGCAAATTTTGGTCGGAAAGTGGTTTGTCCTACTGTAATGACCCTTCCCTTCAAAGGAGTGAATAAATACATGTAGGGCCACTGACCATGTCCAAGATGTTCATCCTGTTGTAAACAACCTTAAGTATGCAGGAAAGGTAGCATGGATTTATCTGGGTATGTGGCCCCTCCCCTGTCCCTAAAAACATGTCTGACCACCTAAGGAGTTCCTGTAGCCATTGGATAACTCAAGCCATCTGTTAATGTTCAAGTTGTACTGTTAGAACTACCACAACACGTAATCTACACACACCTAGTCACAGTCCATAATTTTGTCTGTAACCCCCAATAATTGATCGTCACTAAAAAACTCCTTCAACAGTATTCACCATGCAGAGAGTTGCGCTTCAGTGAAAACGTCTTTTGGCCAACACAAAGTTAAACTTTGCTGCAGGAGATGCTCTGTGTTATAACCATGTCACCAAACTTTGTTACTACTTCCACTTAAACGAGTAGAATAAAATAATTAGAAAACATATTAAAACAACACTTGACTAAGTCTTGGCTGCATTTGTGTACCTAACTAGAATAATGTTGAAGTTTCAAGCCGCCACCATGCCTATATATATATATATATATATATATATATATATATATATATATATATATATGTATGTATATGACACATGGCTTATAGACACCTTAAGCACAAACGCTAAGCTGCTTGCACAGGTATAATGTCTTGCCTCCATTTCTCCACTTTTCTTTGATTTCCCCAAATTCCCATTTTTCCTGCCATGTCACCCACCGCCTTTTCCTTCTTTTTAGCAGTTTCCTCTTATTTCCCTCTGCACTGTATCCTTTCCTTCCACCTGTAAGATGAGGTTCTTTTAATTTATTGTTGGATTAATTGAGCACCAGTGTCAAAGATCTTTATATTGATATTATGTTTCCTTGGAATTCTGTGTAAGACCATTAATCTGTGTTTCTGTACTTTAGTGTTTCATTTGAACTGTACATATATTGTAAAATTATTTTTTGTTCTCTCTAGTTGGATTGCAGTGTTTTCCTTAGAACTATTTGTAGTATAATGCTGCTGTGTTTAATTTTATGCTTATTGTGGAGGTTTTATCCCTTGGCCTCCTCTGCAGAGTTCATTTTCTTGCCTAATCAGACTACTTCAGTCAAAAGTAAGTTAAATTAATTTTAATTAACTCAGTCCCCTAGGCTGTACTAGTCCAGAGCATGCGACATTGACTAGAGAATGGATCAGTTTGGAAACTGGATGTTTACCTTCTCCTCACTGGTTGAGGGCCCCAATTAAATAACATAATTTTAGATAGACTACTGACATGTTTGGATAGGTTCTACCTTTACATTTATCATGCACATTACCAAGGTTGACTGTGACTTTATCACTGTGTTTAGCAAAATGTCAGACTCAAGGATAACACTGCATTTTCAGCCTAGCTGCATTTCACTCCATGTATTGAGGTCATCATTGTACTGTGGGTGGAATTCTGTTTTCACCGTTCATTGCTGTTTGGCCAAGAAGTTAAGCCCCAGCTGGGTTACTTGTTAACTTTGCTGCAGAAGGTCTACACTTTTTTTTATTTCAAGTACCACAGTCACTATTGGCAGTAATGTGGGTTTCTCTTTTCATATGAGGATTCCAGAAGTCCTGGCACCCATTTTGGCCACTTCAAACACTCTGGTGGAAGGTGGACCCCCCTCTGTTTAGAATAGTTATCTCTGCTCTGACCGGGATGGTTTGAGAAATTGTCAAGAAATGTTTCATCTTGCAGTTTTGTCTTGCCTTCCTTTACAAAACATGTCTTCATGTGCATCTCAATGCAGCCAGAGATGTTCGTTGTCTACTTTAAAAACAGTCCTCCAGCGCATGCATCCAGACTGGCAGTTTTCTGGGTCCTATTCCTTGCCTTTTTTACTTCTAAAGATGACATGAGACCCATCCTTGATAGTTGTATCATCAGCCTGCTGAGAGCACGGCAGAAGTTCTTCATTCTCATTGTTTGTCAGTCTTGGAGAAAAATAAAGGTACTTTGATTTTCCAAGGCACTTCAGGTTAGACTGTGCTTAGAAAAGCTGGACACTTTATATAAGTAGTTACAGTTGTCATTTCTGAAGCGTGCTTTTCAGCACCTCTTTCGCTTCTGGAATCTTCAATAAATGTATGATATGCAAGAAAAATGTCACTGTAAAGATGTTCACTAGTTATTGTGAGCATAAAAAGAACTTGAAGTTTATGATAAATCAAGGTTTTTTTTCCACTGGTTGAAACAGTCTTGACTTTCAGTAGTTGCGATTGTGCGTCTTGCAGATTGTGAATCAGGCAGAAATGAGAAACGGTGATAACAGTGTTAATAATGAGAGAGGGAGGGCCATGTGATGAACAAGAAATATGATACATTTGAAGTTCATGCCTCTTGTGATAAGGTTGTTAGCCTTGTTAAGTAAAAAGTTGAAGTCTGAAAATGCGTCGTAGGATAGATTACTGGGATTTATTAAAATATTGCATTTAAATTGGGCAGAGGAGGAGAGTTCAGTGCTATGCCTGAAGGTATTTTTGGAGTGTTTTGTAAGAGACACTGAAGAAAGTTTATGCCCATTGTTAATGTACTAGATATTTAAAGTCATTATGTCAAAAGGTACTGACTTTTGAGTATAATATTATTGTACAATCCTTTTTCAAATTGTAGTACTTAAGTTCATTTATCTAATTGTGTGGGTCATTTAGCTTTTGAGAGGCTATGAGTAGTAAAATAAACTGGTTGTGCCCAGGAATACATTCTCTTGCTGTGTGACACTTTAAGGATCAGTGACACAGTAGCAGTGATGTTTCATACTGCACAGTACCATAGTAGTGAACAGTGTTGAATTTTTATAACCCTAAGGGGTTTACCAGTGTATATTGGACACAAAGCTTGATGTTATGCCCCTGATACACATACTGTAGGAAATCTGGCAGTAGCTATCAGAAGTAGAGTTTAGAGCCAGTGAAATGGATGAATGTAATTGTTACCATTGTAAAGGAAGACAAGATTCACTTTTGTGGAGGTCCATGTGAGCTGAGTAAAATGATTAAAGGAGGGCATTTGCCATTATTCACATTTGACAAAGTGGTCTGTAACGATGGATATTTATCCTACCAGATGCTCATTACAGATTTTGGTGTATACAGCTGAATGAAGTTGCTTTCAGTTATGCAGATTTAATATGCCATTAGTAGTGCATAAATTCTTTAAACTTGCTTGGTGTTTTATTAAAATATTGCATTTAAATTGGGCAGAGGAGCATCTGAAGCATTCCAAAGTATTATCGCACAAGTAATTCATGGAGTGGGATGTGTTTTTAGTTGTAATTAATGTCTGTTAGTGGGCTTTCAAACACAAGTAGAGCAAGTTTCTGTACTGATGCAGTTGCTGAATGGATTGCGATACTATAATTTATAAGTAAGTAAAAACAAATGTACAGAAGGAATGACAAGTCTGAAATACATGGACCATTATGTAAGCATCAGAAGGATTGAAGCCTGATACAGAAAAATAACAGTTGTGCAGATGGTAAAACCTGGAGACGAGCAAGTATTGTAGAAGTTTCTTGGTGTGATTACGCAGTCTTGCAAAGTTTGTAGCTGGTGTGTCTGAGAGAATAATTTTGTAAAAAAAAAAAAAGCTACTGTAGCAGAAATAGCCTAGAATTTGAATGCTGAACAAGAAGACAGTTTTGAAATGTCAGTGATTTAGTTAAAGATCTCTTGTTTAAGTAGTTTGTAAATAATCCAGATGTAAGAAATGTGATCCTGCAGAAGAACATACCATTTGCCATCAGTTAGAAGTGGTCTGTATTATATCATCAAACAGTCACTTCAGCAAATGGCATTTTATAAGAAACGCTGTTCATTGACCCCCCGCTAATTATATATACCACCTCCGAGATAGCACTACAGTGGGGAAAGGGCAAATTTCTTGATCCCTACCGTAATGCAATTTCAGTAAGAATAGTTGTACAAATGGCATGTTCGACAAAATGCCATTCGATGAAATGTTCTTTTGATGATTAAATACTTTTGACGGGTCCCTATTATTCACAAAAAGAGGGAGGGAGATGCTTGTATAGGAAAACATGTTCGCTGTAGCATACATAATGTGAGAAATTCCATGAGTATGCCTATGGTCAGTTTCCAATTTCTTTACCACAAACACTTGTAAAGCATGTTCAGAAAATATTTGTCTAAGGTTGCAAGTAATGTTACTTAATATGCTTGAAGCAAGTCCTGACAAGGTGAGGAACTGTTTATAACAGATAAATTGAGTAGAGCATATTTACCGTAGCTTCATAAGTATTTGTAACTCGATGAACTGGAGATTTTTTGTTTGTTATCAGAGGCAGAGTAAAATAATTAGAGATGTACAGTCAATGACTTGAAGCCTAGTTACCCAAAATAAATCACTTTTAACTTGAGACAAATTCGTTGTTAAAGAAAGAAATTCATAACCAAGAAGATCTTGAGAGCCTACACGAGTCACGTGTGGTAGCTGCAAAGTGCAATTAATGAATAGAGATTTAATGTATGGCTATGAATGCATGCTTAAATTCTGCACATTGTGCAGATTTGTACCATTTGTAATGTATAGCATAACAACAATCCGTACTAAGGAATGATAGCATACCAACTTCAGAATAATTATGGAGTCAAGTGGACGCGTATTTGTTCCATTTTAAACAGTATAGCTCACATTGGTAGTTTATTGTTTTGTGTAACCTGAAATAATCTGACGGGCGCAACAAATGCAAGTGTGGTTAATGCACAAGACAGGGAAATACCTAGTGTTATCATAACTGTGATACAGAATACGTTTATACAGAAGTCAGGAATTCAGGAGATTTGGACATGTAATGTCTGGTCCATGCTGTCAAGTGGATAAGGTGAAGAGAACTGCACAAACTGAGAAAAATGTTACAGGAAAAAAACTTTTTAAAGATGGATAGATTGTCTTCCAGTTTTGGAATATGGGAATGAATTGCTGGAAGGGGGTACTTTCTTAGCAACTAGGCTGTTAGTGGGCAAAAGGTTGAAAAGCGCATTACATCAGCACCATTACTGATGTCTGATCAGTTGATACAAAGCAAAGGAAATGCTAGAAAGAAGTCTGCAGAAAAGAAAAACTGCTGTCAGAGAAGTATCAGGAGGCAACTAGTACTTGATGTCCTGCATGAAAATCAAATACAAAAGCTTTGGGAAAGATTATAGCTTGAAATGAAGTCATTGGTAAACAGCTGTTTCAAGAGTCTTTGCAAGTCTGAAGGAAGATGGAAATCTGTGGTAGAATTGTGGGACTTTATAAAATAACTGTCAGAATTCAGGGAAGAACAGACAGAATTGCTCCTGGTATACACTGAAGAAGGCTAGGTTTGAATCCGAGCCGAAACCGGTATGTTTTGGAGCTTCTATGGTGCATTGGTAGTTTATTATTAAACTACTTTTTCAGCAGTTCACCTGTTGCTGGCGTTTTTCTTTGACATTTATTCATTCTACAGCCGTGCAACTCCCTACGTGCAGGAAACTTTATTGGAGAATTCAAAATTTAAACAAGACAGGAGTGCAATGTGTGTAGTTTTGTACATCATACTTAAGTGTTGCTGATTTTGTTGTAAAAAGAGGATATAAAATGTTTAGTGTAGAGTTAAATGTAATTTCAGCTTGATCATTGTAGCTAATACAGGATATCTTTTTATAGAATGTATACCATATTTTCAGTTGAGAGAAAAAAAGATGCGTGTCTGTGTATACGTTCAAAGACAATGACGGAATCCAGTAATTGTAATGTTGGACAACTAGTAGAAATAATGAAGAAACATTGTCAGATACTGACCATTGACCCAGAGGTTTCTGCCATAGTTAGCTCAACAGTATTTCAGCAACTGGACGTCTTTTTATATGCTCTGTTTTCAGTGAGCACCCTGCTTGAGCTATCCAGTCGGCATGCGTGTTTTTCAGTAGCGGTGACCCTTTGTTGTTAATAGCAATTATTATTTTTTAAGGGTTTGGATTTAGTGGATTGTACCATGATACCCACAGACTAGATCCATTTTATCATCTGACAAACGTACAGTTCTGCGGTTTGGGACTTGCATTTTCTGGACGGATACGGTTCATAATCTGGCAAGGCATTTTGGCTACTGAGCCTGTGGCACACCTAGGAGTTCTCCAAGGCTCTTATCCTCTCACCACTTCTGATTTCCATTTTTACAAATAGTATCCACAGCTATCCAGAAAATTCTTAGTTTCTTCATTCTGAGTCAATACATGGATACTCCTGCTAAAGTTACAGGATAGTTGAAAATACATTTGTTCCTGCTGTCGGCTCAGTCAGGAGTAGTAAACAGTTTTTAAACAGAACAAAGACTGGCTATATTGTTACACTTTTTGTTATTAAAGAATTATGGCAGATGGGACACAAAATTAAACAGGTTGACGTGGATATCGTGGCACAGTTGATAATCTTGCTCACCTTTAAATTTCGTGTTGTCTAAACTTAGAGACTTGCATAAAATGGGAGTACATGTAAGTGTCAGGATCTAGTACTGTTGACTCTGCGTTTTTATTTGAGTAGTGTGTCTGCTGTCCATTGATGTAGGCATTAAGTGAGGCTCTGCCAGCTTGTAAAGGTGCGTGTTCTAAAACACTGCATAAACTCTAAATGTAATGGTGCTGATGCCTCTGGGCCCCTGTTTACTTCTGTTTCTGCCACTGCTCTGCTGTCCTGTAATTGTTTATCAGATTGTTTTTATGACTGCTAATATTCTGTACAATTGTACATGTATCATTATGTGTTTTTATTTTGTAGTTGGAGCCACTTGCTCAGATGACCAAATCTCAAGTCACAGGTGTTTGAGCTAGCATTTACTCATTATTTAATTGTTTCTTCACTGTGGAGCAAAATTGTAATATTCCTATTACAATGAGTTTTGGGTAGTCCCGAGTGCGATTTATGAAAGGTGTTAATTTGCCTGTCAGTGTTGGTGCAATCTTTAAGGTGCCTTGACCATTGAATAACAGAGTGTGGGGGTGAGGATCTATACATGAGGTGTGGAGGGGTTGCACTTTTGCAAGGAACAGTTTTTGTTAGCTTCACAGTTGCTCATAAAATGAGTTCAAGTATGTAAGTGTATATGCGTTATGAGGTTGTGTATATTCAGGCTTTCATGTACAAGTTTGTGCGACCAGACTACTGTGAAATTAACCTGGATGATTTGAGCAGACACAGTAGGCATGTTATTTCAGTAGCTTTTCTCCACAACTGTCTTGTGAAAAGGAATCCAAC
>NC_056741.1:1288808141-1288825641 GCF_019279795.1 Protopterus annectens | reverse complement strand
TTTTCATATCCCATTTTCTCTAATTTGACTCTTAAGGCACACCAGAGTTTGTATGTACATTTACAACTCCAAAATATATGTATAATATCAGCTTCTTTGGAGGGGCAGAATTGGCAAAAGGGTGGGAGTTCTTTGTACATTTTATTTAATATTGAGGGCGTAAAATATGCATTGTTTAGGATCATAAGTTGAGTATATCTGAGCTTCTGAAGGAGAATGTCTTTGGAGAATTTCTGAATTGCCTGTGCAATTATATTGGAGGTAATTGTAGGATCTTGTTTTGTCCAGTAATTGGAATGAATGGCTTCTTTCATGTGTCTAAGTGAGATAATGAATTTATAGGCATTTGAAATCATTTTTTTTTCCGTGTCATTATATCCCACAGCGTTCTACATGTAGCTATCTGTTGGTCTGGGATGTCAGTATCCTTCCAAAATCTGTAACATAATTCTTTCAGTTGTCTTACCATAATTGTATATTTAGACGGGAGATTAAGTTTGTTTCTAATATTAGTTACAGATTCCTGCCTAAGTAGATAAATGTCTAAAACTGTTTTTTCTTTCAATAGTGGGTATGAATTCAAGTCAATCATCTTTTCATTTAGTTGAATATTGGGGTTAAGGTCTAAAGGTTGGAAAGTATAAAAAGCAGTTAGTAGATTTAGTGATTTGAAGAGATTTTGTGTTATTTTAATTTGTTCCCATAAGTCATTTTGTAATTTGTATCTTCTTCTGGACATTCCCTTTAGAAATGTGAGGGCCTTGGGATTAAATTGTAATGTTTTAACATAGTTGTGATATAATTTCATCCAAGTTGGGCACCACATATTGGTTTGTTCCATGTAATTTGCAATATTGATTAATCTACTACCTTTGGTAATTCCATAATACAGTTTAAAGTCAGGCAAGCCCATCCCCCTTTGTCCTTTGGATATATAAGTTTTTGATAACTTATCCTGCTAGGTCTTGAATGCCAGACTAATTTTGACAGGGTTGTTTGGATGTTAATAAAAACTTTATTGTGTATCAGTGTATTGGTTGCGTTAAATATAAAAAGTATTCTGGGGAGGATATTCATTTTAATGATGGCTACTCTAGAGAGAAGGGGGAGTTTCAATTGTGACCATCTTACCAAGTCTTTTTGTATGGTGTCCCATGTTTTAATCACATTGTCCTGATAGTAATTATGTGCATCGGTATAGAATGCTATTCCTAGGTATTGTATGTGGTCACTGACTTTAATATTAGATATAGTACCTACAGTTGGGTATTGTGCGTAGTTATTAATCGAGAATATTGTTGTCGTATCCAAGTTTACCTTATAGTTCACGAATTTAGAAAATATTTCTATTGAGTTATTGATTTTGAAAAGATCTGTGTTGGGAAGAGAATAATATATATTTAAGTCGTCTGCGTACGCTGACAGTGAAATCTCAGTGTTAAAAAGGACCGGTATATTATGATATGTTCTTTGTTTTATTAGTAAAAATAAGGGCTCAATATATAGATTTAATAGGAAAGGTGATGAGAGGCAGCCTTGTCTAATCCCATTGTTAATTTTTATTTTTTGGGAGCTAAGTTTGTTAATTTGTAGAGTGGTATATGCTTTGTTGTGTAAAGTGTTTTATATAGTGAATAAACTGTGTAGTAAAGTTAAATTTTTGCAGAATCAAGGTCAGAAATGACTTATTGATTCTATCAAATGCTTTAGAAGCATCTATAGCTAAGGTGTAGATAGATGTTTGTTTCATTAGGGATAAAGATGTCATTGCTTCAAGAGTTAGAGTTTGATCGACTGTTTGCCTCTGATTGATAAACCCGGATTGTTCTGGGGAAATAATTTTTGTAATTATTGTCTTAGTTCTGTTAGCCAAAATTGCTGCCGTAATTCTCATCTCCAAATTAATAATAGAAATGGGCCTATAATTATTAGGGTTGGTCGTGTCCTTGTTAGGTTTAGGTATTCATATGGTTCTGGATGCATTTAGGTGCGGATCAGAAATACCCTCTTGTATTATGTGATTATATAGGTGATGTAGTATGATCGACATCTTAGAACTAAAGCATTTGTAGAACTCGGCTGAGAAACCATTAGGACCCGGTGCCTTATTATTTTTGAGGTTATTAATTGTTGTTTTGATGTCCACTTGTGTAAGTTCATCTGATAAAGAAGTTTGTTGTTGTACCTCTAATCTGGGAAAGTTTAATCCATTAATGAATAGAAGTAAATCCTGTTCATTGAATGTTTTGGAGGTAGGGTTGTATACTTCTTCATATATTCTCTCGAAGACCTTAATTATATCTTGTGGGTTAGAATAACTGTTTTGCTGAAAAATAAGTTCCGAGATATGTGGATTAGGTTATGTTGATTCAACAGCCTTGCCAAGAATCTAGAGGGGAGTTGGGCCCACTGTGAGTAATTGGCTAGGTTTTTTATTTCTTGAAATGATAGGTGTTCTGCTTGTAGAGCTAATAACTTAGCCTGTAGTTGATTAATGGAATTCTCTACCTCCACGGAATAAAGCTGCTGCAACCTAAGCTCAAGTTTAGATATTTCAATCTTGATACTTTTTTTTGTTGAAAATATTTTTCTTATAGAAAGCATATTTATTGATTAACATCCCTCTAATTAATACCTTGGTGGTAGCCCAAGTTGTATCTAACGGAAAGGTGTTATCCCCAATGGATAAAATGCATTGGTCCAGTAAGAAGTCAATTTCTTTTCTAATATCGGGTTTTTCTAAAAGATTAGGGTTCGGTGCCAGAATCTGTTATAGTTTTGCCGGGTGCTGAAATTTGCCCAATCTATTGTAAGGGTGATTTTCGAGTGGTCCGATAGACATCTAGGTTCTGTTTCTAGTGAAAGTTCAAATTGTAAAAAGGTGTCCGAGACTAAGAAGAAATCCAGTCTGGACCAAGTTTTATGACACTGTGAAAAGTAGGTAAAACCTTTATTATTTGTGTGAGGGACGGTAATGAGGTGTGGGTCGCTTAGTATAAAATCATTTTTAATTTCGAAAAGGGCAGTAGTGGCCTGTGGGTTGAATTTAGTTTTGTTGTTTGTTCTATCCATATTTGGGTCTTGAATAGAGTTCCAATCCCCCCTAGGATGTAGTAGTGCTCTGGGAAAGAGTTTATTAAGTTATAGATGCCCATAATAAATTTGTGTTGGGAGGAGCAAGGAGCATATACATTTACTATCAAGATTGGTTTGTCTACTTTGTCAGTTTTGGTTATAAAATAACACCATCTGCCTTCTGGATCTGAATTTTGTCTTAAAATATTGTATTGGAACGAATTTTTTATAAGGATGGCAACTCCTGCTTTATTGGTATTATTGCCTGCTGCTATAATGGATTTGATCCATTTTTTATTTGCCTTGTGACCCCACTGCTCCTTTAGTAAGTGTGTTTCTTGTATCATTATAAACAAGATGCATGAAAAGTTTTTTCTTATTTTCTGTTTGTAAACCTTTGACATTCCATGAGGCTAACTTCAACATCTTTTCTTTAGTACCTGAATCCAAAACCGGTAGCTATGTACTGTATTGTTAAATAACAACATCACTGCAGGACCCCGAACACATACATACATTTTTAGACATAGATGAGAAACTCTTCCAGCCTTATCCCAGTGCCTAACCACTACCTCTGTCACCCTGGAAGCGATTGGGATACCAGATCTTATTAGAAGCACAGTTGTTAGGTAGAAAAAATAGAAACTCATTTTAGGGTTTAGGCATGAGGTATCCCCATTCCTCCAGTATCCCATTTCGTTAAAGCAATACCAGCAGAGCATAGAAACCTACTCTATCCCTAGTACCGTAGCTTGAAACATCATACAGAGTACACATTAAAGGTAAAGTGAGAAAATTGCTAGCTTACCTATATAATTACATTTAACTAGAAAGCATTGAAGCCTGTAGTCTAATAAGCCCTTATTTTATCTAGATCTCCTCTCTCGGAATCTGTATTCATAAAGGGTTTGAACATTATTAAAATATTTTGAAACAACATATTTTCAACAAAACTTCACAAACAAATTTTTTTTTTTTTTTTTAGGCTTATACTATAAACAAATCTGAATGTCCATAATCCACAAATTCCTCTCCTATAGGTCTATGTAGAAAACGCTTTTGTTTTTAAACTGAATAAACAGTGACCAAGGTGCAAACGAACATAAGATCCACCTATATTATGAATTTCCACTGTTTGCCCTTTAAACAGTACAGCGTTATATATATATTAAATCCATCTATTTCTTCTGAATCCTATCACATTTTACAGTCATCAGGTAGTTGCTAAAGTACCTTTGTATTGTGAGATATCCAGTATTTTGTCCATATTAGTAAGTGCCTGCTTCATCCACGAATTTTTGCTGTATCCTCGGATTGCTTGAGTTGTTTTCTACACAGTCCAGCACCGAAAGAGACTTAAGATGGAAGTGGAGATGTAGCATTTCTAACAGAGCTAGTAGGTCAGACGTGGCTTTTTAAGTCAAGCAGAGATCAGGGCCTCTAAGTAGGCAATATGAGACCGGGAATAGTTGAGTTTTTTAAGTCTGTCCATATAGGACAATTGTTTAAGGTCTAGGAGGTGTGTGGCCTTGAGAGGTGCTTGTGCGGCCTCTCCAGTTGTTGCAGGTGTTTAGTGAGGTACATGCCAAATGGGGCATTGTACTCAATGATTGGCCTAATGAGGGAAGAGTAGAGGTTATTGGTATGTGTGACAGGGGAGTTGGGTGGGGGAGGATGGGAGGGAGGTGGTCCAGCTTATTACTTGGCTGACACACACAGAAGTGTAGGTGTATCGCTCCACCTTTATGTTGTAGTGTTACTGTGCACAGTGTACACTGTCTTGGTAGGGGGCTTGCATGTGTGGGCAATGCATGTACCCACTGACAAGTAATTACAAAAGTCACAGCTTTCTATGGGAGGAAGTTGGGGACTCTGCACTTCACTATTATGGGATGATTATCCCACCTACCTGACTCTCATCTCTTCAGGGGAAATGGCTGGGCTTTGGGTCCCTTTCCTTGGTCAGGAAATTGATGGCCTTGGCTCTCGCCCTTGTTGGAAGAACAGTTGAGTTAGATTTTAATAATTTATTTTTTAGTTCTACTGACACCTTGAAATGGGGCTTATTTGCAGGCATGACCTGAAGTTCTACATGAGGCTATCTTACTTTGATATGTACATCAGTGTACATCTGACTCTGGGATGCAGCAAAATTATTCTGTCAATATACTGAAAGTACCCCATTTTAAAAAGACACTCTTTAATGTAACTGGAAAAGAGAATGATGATGTCTGAATATTTAGATTGGAATTTGTTCTTTCTGGCAAGTTGCTTATGATCTGTATGTGTTTAGCAAATTATTAAACGACCCAAGTGACTGTGAAAATTTGATAGATTTCTGAAGTGTTTTAAGTGGTTGTCCTACTATTTAGGTTGAGCATAACAAGCTATTGTAAAAACAGCACAGGTTAAGTAACATTTGCTATATTTTCTGTGTGTGTCATTAGACAAGGAGAAACAAGATTTTCAATGTGACTGGGCAGTTGTTCTTGTAGTTCTGCACAGAGTATTTGCAGTGTAAATGTGGGGCAGTGCTGTTTGCTGTCTTTGACCCCCCCCAACAGATGCTGTGCAGGGCCATGCATCACTCATGGCAAAGATAAGTGAACATTGAAATGAAAGTTTGTAACAGAACTAGGGTGATTACACACATGAGACATGTCTGACAGAGTGGTTTTGAGAGAACCACATCCTTTGTGGTCTTGGATGGTGTAATGCTGTTTAGCAGGACATGAATGACATGATTATCCTGGCCTGCTTATTGCTGCTATTAGTGCTTCCTGTTAGCCTAAAGTCAATTGTAGGCTGTATTTTAAGTCAAGTATTCTGCAGGTCAGAGTTGGTTATTAAGTAAGAGTTGGCGCTCATTCATTGAGAGAGTCTTGAATGCATATGTAGAAGGTCCAGCAGACAGGCAACCTTAAATCCAGCAAGCCAAGCCAAAACTCTTCTTTTCCTTAACGCAACTTTTTATTTAAATCAATAAACAAGCGTTTTCGCCGTAACCAATGTCAGCTTTGAAGCTGTGACATTGGTTACGGCGAAAACGCTTGTTTATTGATTTAAATAAAAAGTTGCATTAAGGAAAAGAAGAGTTTTGGCTTGGCTTGCTGGATTTAAGATTGCCTGTCTGCTGGATCTTGTTTGTTTCTTTCTTTTGTACTAGCATATGTAGAAGGGGTACATTTTAGTTGAGTTGACCTAAGAATGTTACAAATATATATTTTTCTTTTATTTAAAGCTTATCCTGATTTCAGATTGTGTTGAACCTGCTTCAGAAAGCTGTCTATGTATATTTCTCGGGTAACAGTAACGAGAGCTGTATTAAAAAAATACGTAGATGGCAGTCAGGTTCCTGAATTCTGTGGGATAACTTTGTGTGGGGATTGCACTTATTTTACTATTTTACACAAGTACTGAGAAATTCTGCTCCATTCTAAGTGTAGTTGGTACACTGCAGTGTTATGTGTGTTTGCCCAGAAAGTAAATAGTTTTATAACCTGTTTATGGGCAGTGATGCAGAATTTTTGCATGCGTCGAGAATTTCTGCTTGGTCTATGCAGGGATTCTATAAATCAGACACCCTCACTCAAAATGTCAAGATCTGTTTCCATAAAGTAATTTTTCATCATTGTAATCCAACACCAAGCGAGTCCCCCTGCAGAAAAAAAAATGTATAATTATTCCATTAACTTTACGTCTAGACTTGTCTGTTTTTTATTCCCTGTGATTATAAGTTGTATCATGTGTGCAAGAAGGGTTTAAATCTGTCGCAAGTGTGTATTTCCATGTGAAAACGAGTAATCCGGTCATTGATTTTTAGCTACAGAGTCGATAAAAACTCTTAAAGCATATGTAAGACAGCTGGGTTTATCAGTCACAGATAACCAGCTTCACACCTCAAGTGCACAGTGTAGTCTGGAGCTGCACTTCTAACCCTGAAGATAAGCAGGTGTTTCAAGCTTAGTTTTCAGATGTAAACAAGCAAGAAACTCTGCCCACACATTTTTCTTGTTACAGATCAGTTGCCCTTCCCTTTAATCAAATTTTAAAATTCCCACATAGAATTAAAAAAAATATTTTCATATTGCACTTTATTTTTTCATTGTTTTGAATTTTTTTTTTTTTTTGGTCATTTTTCACTGTAGCTTCTGTAAAACTTGTTTGTCGCAGTGCGTATATATATCTATCTATATGCATGTGTGTGGTTGAGGCAGGTTCAAGAGTGAGAGAGAGGGGTGGTTGGTTACATCAGAGACACTAGTTCTTGCTAGTGTCAAAAATCTGTTGAGCATAGCCCAGACGTTATCCTGTGCAGTAGTCTCTGGTGTCAAGATTTCGCACACCTATAAAGAAACTGGCTTAGGACTTTTTTTTTTTTTTTTGAGTGCAGCTGTTCTTTTAACAATCTCCTTGATTTGATTGACCTTGGAGACAAACCTACCTCTGCGCATCTGTGGGAGACATGTCCATTTTTTTCTGCAACTTTTTTCCAAGCAGTATTTGGACCATACTCTGCTTCCCATACTAGAGCTGTGGTTAGATCAAGTAACACCCTTCTCAAAGCCACCATCTGCTCCCCCTCATCAGCAGAGCAAAAATAATCTTCAGTCCTTGGCTAAGCAGGGAACTGCTATGTAATTGCACCTAAAACGCACACACTTGGTTATAAATTACAGCTGTTTGAGTATATGGCTTGGAGTGATTGGTCAGCATCTCTTGCACATTGCAAATCATGCCCCCTAAAAAAACTTGCATGTGGGGCAGCCACCTCCTTTGCCCCACTGTTGTTACAGCTATGTTCCAAACCTCTCCTTCCCTTAGCCTGTAAACTCTATTTGTCCCCTGCACTTGTGCCAGTATCCCCAATGATGTAATTAGAAACTCTGTCTTCAACAACCAGCCTTGTTTTGTGCCCCTGTGTCAACACATCTTTCATTACAAGCTACTGTTTGCGGCTGCTATATCTCCGACTGACACCTACAGATTTACATAAAGGACTATTTCAGATTAAGCATTAGGCCCATGAAACATGTTTTCTACAGTTATGTGGTCACTGCCCTTCTCTGATAAGATGGGACCCCACAGAAAGCCAGTCTTTATCTAATATGACACATTGGCAAGATGTTGTTAGGAGTATTTTAGCTGTTGGAAGTAACTGCGTCTTTGGGAACTGTACCACTTTGAGGTTGGCCACAGTATCCATAGTTGCTTCCTTTATGACATGGTCCAATCTTAACTTTCTGTCTGTCATCTCAAAGTGTGAGGTGATCTCACAAGCAGATCTAGGAAGCTTCTTCTTTGGGTCAAATGTAGGGAGGACTGTACAAGTCCCCCTTGTGTGTTGGTATTTGACTTTTGGGGCAATCCAACATTTAGACTAGTCCTCTAGTGACATAGCTCAGGGGGGCCTTCACAACAGCTTATGCGGTAGTCTCACTTCAACTTTTTCAGCTAGCACAAATGTAGGCATTGTCTTCAACTTTTGGTTTTCCCTTGGGCCACTTTGGTCATGTCTGTTCCTTAGATTGACCACCCTGGAGGATTTGCTGGGGACTCTGTTCTTAGATTAATGAAGACTTAAATTTCCTTATCAAAGTTTTGTCATGAGCAATCCTCCTTTGTCATTGTTTTATGTACAAGGTTTATAGCCATTTTTTTTTATGGAATAATTGAAGGGAGAGGCATTGGGCATCATGGGAATTGGAGATGCTGAGACTGTTGAGTCCACCAGGCTGGACATGCACTGCATGCCAAATCCTGTCAAAGACTGAATTCAAAAGCAGACCCAGTGTTACTGGAAATACATAACTTCATGTTTATCACTGAAATATGCAGGTTTTTATTGCATTTTCCATTTTTATGTTGTACTGGATGTTACTTGTAGAGTAGATTTAGTTTGATATATTGTATTTGTTTTATGGTTTTGATTTGTTAAGTAAAAAGATTGTAACTGAAAAGAATCTGGTTGATTTTCTTCATGCCTACAGCAAAATCAGGCCAACTGCAGCAACGGTAATCCTTTGTTAGGTCAACATTTTTTCCATGTTTAGTTTTCTTGTAATAACTTGGAACAGTAGCCATTTGCAGTTGTTTAGTAGTGTTCTCTTTCATCTCCTTGTATTTCTGTTGGGGGCTCTCCATACACCACACAATTGTAGTCTGATGCTGTGCCTGCCAAAAAGATAATGGAACAGTAACCTAATCAAGAGGGTGAAAAGCTGCACTAAATTAGTTTACGAGCTGTCAGCAGTTTGTGGCTGTAACACCCAAGGCCAGCAGCACGGAACTTTTTAAGTTCCCTAGTTAAAGGGTAACTGTGTCGTAATGGAGTTCATCAGTTCCTGCTGGCTGCATACTACCAGGCTCGTGTCTCATAATGAAAAGCAGCTTTGTCCCCCTTACTGTTTTATGTTGTGTCAGCATGAATGGATTTATTTATTAGATTTTTACCTGTAATGCTGTGTGGCGTGCAATGAGCTTTCATTTGCTTCAAGCACTAATATTCTACTTTTTTCACAAAAAAACACTGCAGATGTTGGACATATCTGAAATAAGTGGTATGGATAGTGGTAATGTTTCTTCCAAGTTTAGCTATAGTGGCTTCAATGAAAATGCAAACTTTAAATGAGAAGTGACGTTCCGGATTTGTTCGTTAACTAGATTCCAGCCTTCAGTAAAGATAAGGTAGAGTGTGGTCCACAATACTATCTGACTACATTTTGTGCTAGCACATGTCATAGGATCATACCTCGTAATTGTCCAGATTTTTGCCTCATATTTTGTGGTCTGTTCCTTATAAAATTGGTGATTTTCTTCATGTCCTTCAAAAAAATCCATAGTAACACAAAACCTGTTATTCGAACAACTTTCTATGTTTCTAAGAGCAGTCTTTAGAATCTGTCTGCATATTTTGGCCCTTTGTCCCCCATTATGTCATGCTTTATCCAGATTTCTTGCACTTAGAAACTGAGAGGTATGGTGGTGCTGCGGTAGCATTGTCGCCTCACAGTAAGACGCTGTCCAGTTTGATTCTCAGCTAGAGCGTCTTCTGCGTGGAGACATGCGTGAATGGGTGTACCTTCGTTGAAGGTTGTGCGTCAGGGCTGGCAACTCAGCACATAAAAATCAACTGCCAATCATGAGCGGACTAGAGTTCCGCTGTGGCAACCCCTAACCGGGAAAAGCCGAAAGACACAACAAGAGATTGAGCGGTATGGTTAGGTTCATGGGAGTTACAAGGCAACTGAGTCTTTGACCATTTACACCTTGAAGTACCCGCCCTCAGAATGAGTCTCTTCTGTCAAACAGGGCTAGGCAAATCATGCCAAGAGTGAAATAAAAAAAAAAAAAAAAAGGTAATGTACCACCTTGCTTAATTTGCAATGAGAGTCCATTCCAGAGATAGAGAAGGTGCTGTGTAATGAACCTCTCTCTGTCTGCCTCTGTCTCTCTCTCTCTACTTTGTTTTATCTGTGGGTGACTGTTTGGATCCCTGGTTGTGATATCTGTGGTGCCGTTTGATTCAATGAGAGTCAAAACACCTTGATCTACTGAATCCCTAATAGCTTGGAAAGCAAGGCACAGATCTTTTCTCAGGACTCTGTAAGTTGCTGAATATGGGGACAGCGCTTCCCTTTTCTGATAGTTTAAGGTTTTCTTTACCTTCCTATAATCTTGCTGCTTTCAGTGAGGTAACACATTTCACCTTTCCTCTCCCCCCCCCCCACTTTTTTTTTTTATTTACAGTTGTTGACATAAAGGCCTGGACCCTTCTTTTTGGCGTCAGTACATTTGAGTCCCTGTTGAAGAAGTGCTTGTGGGTGCCAGATTGCTCCTGCTGATAGATGTTTCTGTTACATTATTTGTTTGGGGGGCATAATTCCTCCACATGCCCCATTTCAGGGGCTTTGATGGGGCAACAGCTATGGTAAAAAGATTAGCTTAATGTCTGTTTAATGAAACAAGCTCTCATCTCTTGCTTGAGTCATTGAATTTTGACTACACCTGTGGTCCCTGTAGACCTTTTTTCATCCAGCAGAAAGTCTTCCATTAGAAATCTTAAGGTGGTAAAGTTCCTGTTTCCACTGGTTGCTGATCTCCCCTGATATTGGCATCATTGCTAGGACCAGTTTTAAAGCACTGTCATTTAGCAGCTTTGTTACCAAGCTCATCTTCCCCAATACCAGCTCCACAAAATTAATTTCTTTCCCTTCCCCACAACCTCTGCAGATGTCCAGGTATTACCCCTCTATGCACAACTACTGTCCCAGATAGAATTGAAAAAGTGTCAAGGGTGATGTGGAAATCGGGGATAAAATGTTGGCAGCCAAGTCCCCAAGGATCAGGAAATGTCATTATCAGTATTCATCAGCTTTACCCAGTGAATTTAGTTGCTGACACTGTTGGCCACTTTTTAAGTCCTTGTCACCAACAGTCTCCAGACTGTTGGCCTTGAGAGCACTAGCCACTCTTTCCTTTGTTGTTATCAGAGTACCTGCAGTGTATTGAGCCAGTACCAGTAATTTGCGTCTATATCACGTTATCGAAAGTTTACTTAATCGAATCAGTAAAGGTCGAACGTTATTGATCGATTTAAGTATAACATCGAATAACTTAAAAAAAAACTAAATGGTGTAGGCAGGGGGGCAAGCCCCCCTGCACCCCCACACCCCCCTACTTAAATATACCAACTCCGAGACTGCACTACATTGAAGTAAACGTACGGAGATTTCTGTTTACTTGCACAATGTTCTTCACTTTCGATATTGTTGTGCCGACAATATCGGACTCAATATTGTCAGTTTACGACAACGTGAAGTAGAGCCAATAATTTTTCCTGTTTGGCTACAAGACCTATACAGTTAGTGAATATATATATATATATATATATATATATATATATATATATATATATATTTTAAATTTAATGAATCAATGTATGCACACACTGTAGCTGCACCCATGGTGTGAACCTTCTTGTGTTTTTTAACTTTGTGTATTTAAACTGTTTCCAGTGCAAACATAACTGTAATCCATGTAGATTACGATTGTGCAGAGCAATCCAAGTTATTCTGTACATGTTTGAAGTGAAATTAAGCCAATTCCCTGTGGCTCTGGTCATGACCGAAAAGGATTACTGGACTAATTGACTCACTTAGTTTACAAATTAATGAAGCTGAGAATGGGATTTAGTAGCCTGGAAAAGTTTTGCATGCCCCATTGTTCATGACCCCAGTGGAATCTGAGCTGAATTGTCCCCATAGCCAGAGTTCTTGGCACAGATCCACTGATAGTGCACCCTTAAACTTTGTTTCTCTGTCATTAACAGGCTTCATGGGGTACTGGAAGTTTTTTATTCCCCCCAAAAAAAAAAAAAAATAGTTTGTATTTGTATGTTTCTTCATTCTTAAAATTTTAATTGGAAGGATGTTTTATGATTGTGGTATTGTTACACTTAACCTTTGTATTTTCTGAGGTTGACTTAGGCTTTCGGTGGTTTTTTAACCTTCCCCTAGACCATTTCATCATATTATTATTTATTCTATTTGATGGACTTTAAAAAGAACATAGTAGAGCACATTTTGTTGCATTAATTTTTTTTTTTAATAACTTAGCACAAACAGCCGTAGTAAAAGACTGAAGGACATCCTAATTGCTAAGGAAGTTCAGGCTGGGCATCTGACCATCTGCCATCTGTGTGATGTTAATTATATGCCTGTTTGGCTATGCCAAAACTGTCTCCTCTACTTTTTTGATTTTGTACTCTGCTGACTCTTGACTATTAAGTGTTATGATTTTCCCTTAATAACGCAGTTTGTGCAGAGTTCCGCTTCAGCCTTTCTCGCCCCTCCCATTTTACTTCATGAATACTGACTACTAGTATTTCCTTCTTCTTAAGTCACAACCTGTTGTTCATGTAGAACATGTTCTGTCCATCCTCATCCATGCCTTTGTGCTTCAGTTCCAGTGGGTTTGGCACTGTAGACAAGAGAAGACTCAGATTTCTTCAGAATCCACACCAGAGTACAGCTCTGTCCACAAGAGCAGGTTCTTTCATATTCCCTTAATTGTCCTCTGACAAGAAGCCTTGCCACTGTAGCATGAAAATGAATCTATTATAAAGAACGATGCTGCACCAGTGTTGTCTGGGTTAGTAGTGTCAAAGAGCTCCCCTTTTTTCATTCTTTTTAAAGCTGATCGCTGTTGAGCAGAAATGTATCTGAAGGGATAGTAAGCTTGAACATTTCTCTTAAATATCTGCATCTTATTTTGGGTGGAATTGGATCCCTGGGACTCCATTTATGAGCGATAACTCAGTATTTATTTTTAATGTGTTTTTAACTGTGAAAATGGGATGCAGTGCTTTGTAAGTCATTTTTATAGGCTCATAATTATACACTAGGCTAACGACCACCATAGCTTTTTATAAGCCTAGCCATGCAATCCAACCCAGTTGTGTCCCTGTGTATCACGGGTGTTTAGTTAGGAAATTTCTAGTGGTTATGTATGTGTGTGTGTGTGTGTGTGTGTGTGTGTGTGTGTGTGTGTGTGTGTATATAATGTCAGACAGAGGCAGATAATATTGACCACACTATCAGTGACATGGGGGGGCCATACCGGGGGTGAATTTCCGATTTTTCCCATCCATTGGTCAAGGTTACTCTAAAATTTAATTCCTTGGATTTTGTAGTTCTGATGCTGTTCATTCTGCAGATGTGCAAAAGGTCCATCAGAGCTGGATCCAAGGATGCCTTGTATGCCAGTCATAGATCACCTCTCTCTAACTTGTAGTAGACTGGGTATAGAGAGAGGGCGTTAAGGCGATCTGTGTAAGATAATGTGCTTTATACACTGGATTTTTCTGATAAGGAACCTTCTTGGGCATTCCAGCTGTTAGATATGCTTGGTCAGGTACCTTCCCAAAGAGCCATTATACTCAATGATGGGTCTGATGAGGGCTGAATAAAGTGGCAGTATGACTTCCTTGGACCATGATTCCATGCCCTTGCATGCAAGTTGGCAACATAGAATGATTTTCTTGCTAGTTTGGCCCATGCTGGTCAAAGGCCACATTATTTTCTACATATGTTCCCAGTTCCCTGACTACTGGGTCAACTATTAGGGGTGTCTTATCGATGGAATAATTAGCCTGGGTGGCACATTTCCTAAACATCTGTGACTTTGGCACCAGCCATTTGTTTGTGTTAGACCTCCTTATAAGATGTTTGCATCATGGTGAGAATCTATGCTAGCTCCCGGTTTGCAGTC
Organism: Protopterus annectens; assembly: GCF_019279795.1. Taxonomy (NCBI): domain Eukaryota; kingdom Metazoa; phylum Chordata; order Ceratodontiformes; family Protopteridae; genus Protopterus; species Protopterus annectens. The sequence continues at coordinate 1,288,811,295 of NC_056741.1, read as the reverse complement.
ATTTTGTGAACTTGGTCAACCAAAGGCCCTTGGCATTAGCTTTTACTTACAAGATGTAGATTCCAAATGGGAGTACTCCCAGCACAGAGACCTGAGGCACCTTGCTGATGACTGGTCTTTTAGAGGTGGTGTTTCCAGGTTTGACTTCATGGATCCTTTTCTGTGAGCCAGTTGTCAATCCAGTGAGTTATGTAGGGGTTTATGCCTAATACGATGAGTTTGTCAAATGTACATGAGTGAGGTATTGTTTCAAATGCCTTAACCAGGTCCAGGTAGGCATTATACAGTGTTTCCCCCTCATCCATTACCTTGGTGACTTTCTCAAAGAAGTCTACCATATTTAGTAGGCATGATCTTCCCTTGATAAAGCCAAACTGGGTTGGTTCCAGTGTCTGAAGGTTGCCTTTTGCCTTTGTTGATCATTTACATGATAATTTTTTTCTTGGTCATTTACATGATAATTCTTTTCTTGGTTGTGCGTATTAGACTAGTCAAACTAATAGGTCTGTAGTTTTGGGGGATGGTTGATGGCTCATCCTTGTGAAGTGAGATAACCATTGCAGTCCTCCATTCTCATGACACAGAGCCTATTCTGGGGCTATAGTTGAAAATGACTCTGGTTCTGATATGTCTTATGTTTTCAGCTGTTTAGAAGACCTCCTGGGATATTGTCTGGGCCCATTGAGGCTGTGTTTTTGGGCTTAGTGAGTGCTGCCAGAACCTGCTCCTTGTTACTAGTTGGGGTATGTGGGTATTTCATGGAGGGAAGTGGGGGTGAATTTTTAACTGAATTTGTAAGCTAGCAAATTTGTTTTGCTCCAAGGGTGGCATCTTTGCCCACCAGTTCAGCACGCTGATGTGTGCTTCCTTTGTGGTTTTTGACATAGATATAGAATGTCTTGTGATTTGTCTTTAGCCTGTGATGCTATCTTGATCTTGTTCATAGGTTCATACTAGGCTATCTGCCCTAGGGCATTTATAAGCCTAGACAGAGTGTGTTTGGCTTTCGCCACCCATTTTAAATTAATTTTGCTATGCCCTTTTTCGAGGTTAGTATATTGTGCCTCTAACTAAGAGTGACAGAAGGGATACCCGGGGTAAACCTACGATCTGCCATCCACTCATCAAGATTCCTCTTGAAGAGAGTCAGTGAGGGACTCTGTCTAACCTGGACTGGGATTTTATTCCAGAGTGAAGGGAGCCTCTGGGTTATGAATCTGCCCCTCCAGCATGTCCTATTTATGTCAGTGCTGAGGTTCAAGTCTCTCGAGGGCGTAGCTCGATGGGATTTGGATTTCCTGAGGTGCAGCATGTCCATTAATTCCGGGTTGAACATGGCTTTATACGTCAGGCACAGATCGCCTCTGAGCAGGCGGTATGCCACTGAGTAGAGCTAGAGTTTCTTTAACTGGGCAGCATATGGCATCTGTTTGAGCCCTTTGATCCTCTTGGTGAGGTACTTTTGGGGTCTTTCCAGTTGCTGCAGGTGTCTGGTAAGGTACATCCCAAAAGGGGCATTGTACTCAATTATGGGCCTGATGAGGGATGAGTAAAGAGGCAAGATGACCTCCCCTGATCTAAATGTGAATCCCTTCATGATTAGGTGGGCTATATAAAATGTTTTTCTAACCACTTTGGCCACGTGGTTGTCAGATGAGAGATTGCTATCAACTTGGATCCCCAGGTCCCTAATTACTTCTTCTGTACTTAATGGATTACCACCTATGTGGTAATTTGTGGGCACTTTGTTTTTGCCGAAGGGGGTGACTGTACACTTTTTGGCGTTTAGCTTGAGGCCATGGCTCTGGCACCAGTTGTCTGTTTCTCTGAGGCCCTTTTGGAGGATGCTTGTGTCGGCTGGAGAGTTGATTATGGCACCCAGTTTGCAGTCATCTTTGAACTTGGTCAGCCACAGTCCTTCCGTGTTGGCCTGTACCTCTGAGAAATATATACCGAACAAGAGGTCCCGTTACTGAGCCTTGTGGGACGCCACTTGTAACTGGTTTGGAGTCTGACATGGCTCCAGCAATTCTATGAGAAAAAGGTCATCTGCACTTGGGGCAGATGCACGGCTCAACAAGTATAAAATCCAAAGCAAAAAACAGAGCCAGCATACAGTGTTCCAAGATTTATTGTAATGAGAATTAAATCATTACAAAAGTAAAAAACAAACGGGTTTCGGCAGGAACAAACACAGCCTTCCTCAGTGTTAATTACATACATAGTGGTGAACAAGGATATATATACCCACACACTCATCATTAATCAATTTGGTTCAATCAAAGATTTTCATTAAGACCAGGTGGGAATAATCCCCCCAGTTTGATTATCCACTTTTTTTCTTTGGTGTTAAGAATGGAGTGTAACCCAGTTCTGTTGTGCTTATTGCCAACAATCCTATCAATTATGATAAAGGTGAATTTGGCAGAAGCATGTACTAAATGGTGTTTGTACAGTGCATTATTCTGTCTCTTGTTTTTAATATTGCTGATATGTTCTGAAATCCTGATTTTAAGTGGTCTGGATGTCCTTCCGTGTTGGCCTGTACCTCTGAGAAATATATACCGAACAAGAGGTCCCGTTACTGAGCCCTGTGGAACGTCACTTGTAACTGGTTTGGAGTCTGACATGGCTCCAGCAATTCTAACCATGTGGGTTCTGTCCTTGAGCCAGTTTTCAACCCATCTAGTGACATAGGGGTTTATATTTAAGCTGGTGAGCTTATCTATAATGCCCGAGTGGGGTATTGTATCGAAGGCATTTGCGAGGTCCAGGTAGGCTGTGTGGACCACCTTCCCCTCGTCAATGACCTTGGTGACTGTTTCAAAGAAATCAACCAGGTTTAAGAGGCAGGATCTGCCCTTAAAGCCGAACTGGGTTGGATCCAGTGTCTGTAGGTCCCCAATATCTTTATTTATGAGGTCCATGATGATCCTTTCCATAGCTTTGCAGGCCAAGCTAGTCAGACTTATGGGGCGATAGTTTCCAGGATCTGTTGAGGCACCACCTTTGTGGAGAGGGACCACTGTTGCTGCACGCCACTCTTTGGGTATATATCCTGTAGTAAGGCTGAGATTGAACAGTAGTTTTATGTTTGGGTTTAGCTCTTCTTGGAGTTCCTGTGGGACACAGCCCGGGACACTGTCTGGTCCCA
>NC_056741.1:1288720641-1288805641 GCF_019279795.1 Protopterus annectens | reverse complement strand
TGTTCTGTTTGTAAATTTTGTCACAATTTCTTACTGTCCATCTTCATTTAGAAAGCCACTGAGTGTATTCATCAACCTGTTCTTGGGGGTAAAAAAAATCCCTGTCCTCTCTTTCCCTGTTTCCTTATTCTTGCACATTTTGTTTCCCTGAACTATGCTACTCTGTTGGAATTTGTTGAGCTACATAAAGGTCTCTGAAAATTACTGTCTTTCTTATTCAGGTGTATGCATGTTAATTTCTGTGTATTTTTTTTTTGGGGGGGGTGACTCTAGTGTAGACCCTGTACAGTTTTAATTGCATTCTTCTGACCTCCTTTTATGGCCATTATATTTTGTCGCTGGGACAGTACAAAGTCTTGTGGGCATTATACCAACTTAGATGTTGTCTGCTGACTTTTTTTTCCTCTAAGATGCTATTTGTCCACCTCTGATTCCTGTTGCTGTGATCTCCCATGTGCTCCCCCCTACCTTATAGGTTCATAGGTAGGTACTAGGCTATCGGCCCAAGGGCCTACGTAAGCCTAGCCAGCAAGGTACCATAGCTTACGCCACCCAAGAAAGTTATTTTCCTGTGCCACTGTCCAGCAGAGACACAGAAGTGATCCCCGGGGTGTATTTCCTATTTTCTATCCACTCATGATTTTTCTTGAAGAGTGCTAATGAAGAACTTTGCTTGACATAGATGGGTAGCTTGTTCCAGAGTATAGGAAGTCTCTGGGACAGGAATCTATCCCTCTTTCTTTAGGTGTAGCATGTCCCAACAGCTCTGGGTTTGACATAGCTTTATATGTTAGGCAGAGATCACCTCGGAGTAGACGACGTGCTACGGAGTAAAGCTGGACGTTTTTGAGGCAATCAGTGTAGGGCATTTGTTTGAGGCCAGTAATCCTCTTTGTGAGGTACTTCTGTGGCCTTTTCAGCTGCTGCAGATGTCTTGTGAGGTACATTTCAAAAGGGGCGTTGTACTCTATAATGGGTCTAATGAGTGACGAGTAGAGGGCAACAATGACCTCTTTTTTTTTTTTTTTTCCCTGGGTGAGAACCCTTTTATGATGAGGTGTGACACGTAGAAGGACTTCCTGACTACTGTGGCGATATGACTATCAAAGGAGAGACTACTGTCCACCTGGGTCCCAAGGTCTATGGTCACGCATTCGGTGTTAAGTAGATTGCTGCCTGTGTGGTAGTTCATGGGTACAAAGTTTTTACCAAAGGGGATGACACTGCACTTTTTGGCATTGAGCTTGAGGCCATGGCTCTGACACCAGGCATCTGTCTCAGTGAGGCCCTTCTGTAGGATGTCCACATCATTTGGGGACTTGACTATGGCTCCTAGTTTGCAGTCATCTGCAAACTTCGTCAGCCAGAGACCTTCTGTGTTAGCCTGTACTTCAGAGAAGTAGATACCAAACAGGAGAGGTCCCAGGACGGAACCCTGTGGCACTCCACTTGTCACTGCCTTGAGGTCAGATTTGGAGTCTGCAACTTTTGCAGTGTGGGTTCTGTCAGTGAGCCAGTTGGCAACCCATCTTGTGACGTAGGGATTTATACCTAGTTTAGTGAGTTTAGCTATAATTCCAGAATGGGGGATGGTGTCGAAAGCTGTGGCGAGGTCAAGATAGACTGTGTGAACCACATTACCCTCATCGATGGCTTTGGTGACTGCCTCAGAAGAAGTCAATCAGGTTCAGGAGGCATGATCTGCCTTTCACAAACCCGAACTGGGTTGGATCCAGAGTTTGGAGGTTACCAATATCTTTGTTTATTAGTTCCATGATGATACGTTCCATGGCCTTGCAGGCCAGGCTCATCAGGCTTATAAGTCAATAGTTCCCGGGATCAGTGGTGGCTCCCCCTTTGTGGAGTGGGATAACTGTTGCTATGCGTCATTCAGTGGCACAAAGCGTGATGCGAGGCTATTATTCAACATGGTGCTTAAGTGGGGAGCCAGTTCGTTCTGAAGTTCATTTAAAACGCAGCCTGGGATGTTGTCCGGTCCCATGGATGCTGTGTTTTTGGTTTTAGAGAGTGCAGCTTTTACCTGCGTAGTTGTGATTACAGGGACTCTGCATTCTTCCTGTATAGATATGGGCCCTTTGGGGGTTGAGAGGGGGGTAAAGTTATCACTGAACTGATCTGCCAAGATGTTGGCAATATCAGTTGGTTCTGTAATTTTCGTGCCTTTGTGCTGTAACACAGAGCAGGTCTGGGTGTTGCCATCTAGTTTCTTGACATAGCTGTAAGAACCCTTTGTGGTTGTCCTTGGATTTAGTGGCAGTTTTGATTTCGTAGCTAGTTTTTGAGGATCTTATAAGGGATCTCAGCTTCTTACCTTGAGTGTTCTTTTATTTTATCTTCACTGAGCTTACATTGCTTTAATTTTTAGCAGTAATTCATTCTCCCTTTCTGAGTTACTGGTTTTACAGTGAGTAAATATGTTTGATCTTTGATCAGCTTTTGTTTGTGGCCCATTGACTGAATATTTAACAGTTAGTGTACTGAGACTACATCTGTTTGCTGCTTAGTAAGAAAACCTGCACAATTATTTTGGGTGAGTGATACATATTTTGTTGCACAACGAATGTGTGTCTGTGGCTTGGGAGGTCATTGCTGGATATAGTAACTAGGTGTAGGTAGTTATGATTTGTCACAGTACGTCTCTGTAAGTAGTTATTGTAGACACTGCAGAGAGACTGGTAGTGGAATGATTGTGTGTTCATTTGCTGCCTCTCTGTGTGGGAATTATTTTGTTGTGTGTGTCTACGCTGAGGAATAAAGCCCTGATTTTATAATTCAAATGACCAGGGCTTTATTAGTGGGCCGAGTATGGGAGGATGTAACAGCAGGGGAGAGTTAAGTGACAGGGTGGTGCTTTTCCATTTCTTTCATGGGGCATGTAATGGGATCATACCAGGATTATGTACAATGGTGATGAAACCAGAACTGTGATAAGTGGAGATTGCTGTGGTTAAGGGAGTGAGTTGGGCGTGGATATGAATGTTGCTTTGTGGAGAAGTGTTGTCACTGTGTGCACCACTGAACTTCCACCGTAAAAGTACATCAACGTTGTCGTGAATAATCACTTTAGATCTTTTGCTATATGATCCTAATGTATGTGGTACTGCAGATTGGCTTACTGTCTTTCATTTTTCAGAGCTAGAAATCCCGGTCCTCTTTAACCCCAACCCTGGGATGCAGTGCAGGAGAGAATGAGGAATGGAGGTTAGCAGGTAAAGGAAGAAGCATATAGGAGCTGATGGTAAGCTGCTACACTGGAAGATGCACAAGTTTGTTTGAGATATGAAAAATACCACTGATGTCTTAAACGTGTGCTGTACATTAGTAGATGGAAAATTCATGGACTCCAGCCTGGTTAAGGCTGATGGACTGCATAGGCTTCTAATGAAAGAACGTCTAACTTGACCCAAGATTTTGTGACCCCAGAGGCAGTATTGGGTAGGGGTGCAGAGGGTGCAACCCTCTGTGTAGGCTCATGAGGGAGTAGGGGAACAAAGTCCTTCCTCTAAAATTATTTTGTCAGAAGCCTTTGAATTCTCTCTCTGTGAGCTGAATGGGGTTTAAAAGAAAATCTTCAAATAGACAAACCATATCCTGGTGGCATATTTGTGCTGTTCAATGTGCTAGTTAGTTTTTTTTTTTTTTTTTTTTTTTTTTTTTTTTTTGCTGTTGTGCATTTTTACTCCAGAGTGCATATCTGTTTCTGTTAGTATGGAAGAATGAGTGTATGGTTGCCTTTTGACTGCATTTTTCATCTGGCCATTCATTGCAGTGAGAAGTTTACAGTGAAGAGTTATTGGAGTAAATGTAGTGCTAAGCTGTTGGGTATGATCGTATTAATATTTTAATGCCAATGTTTGAGGAAAAATAAGTTGTTAGTAGGTGTGATTTAAATTACAGCAGTAGGTATGAAGTGTGTGAGTTTAAAAAAAAAAAAAAATAGGGCATGAGTAGAATGTTACCATTAAGGTTTCGTGACCATGTAGGCCTTTGATCAGCTTCTGTTCTGTTGCTAAGTTTTAGTGACCATATAGACCTTTGATCAGCTTCTGCTCTGTTGCTATTCACTGGACATGATCATAAGAAATTTGTGCCTTAAAGATCCTGGTAGTCACATGAGCCAGTTAGGTGTTCATAATTTTAATTAGTAGTGCACTCCTGGTTCATATTTGTTTTAGGGATTTTATATACATTGAAAACAATTTGAGGAGTTGACTGTAGTTGGGTGTTTACAATTCCTCATTAAGGGATGACTTCAAAAGCTGGCAGTTAACTGCTGCTTTGGCAAAATGTCTTTTGATAATGCTCGGGCAGCATGAGAAATGAATACCAGATGAATTTTCCTTGAAGGACCACTATGGGCAAATGATGAAAAAACATGTTTTTTTTTTATTTTTCCATGAATTACTGCACCTCACAAAGCTGCATACAGCAAATATGTATTTATTCCTAATCTTATTTATTTATTTTTTAATCCTTGTCTGCCCTCATTGTGGCAGACATCCTGATTCCTTTACAAAGCTAAATCTGCCCCATAATGCACTACAACAGCTCAAATTGTGATAAAAAGCAACACTACCATTAGTTGTCAGACTAGACTTCCATTCACTAGGAATGGAACCTCTGAAAAAACTGTCAGGTTTGAGAGTCTTCTGATCATGTGCCATTGACTGGTCTGCACTGAGTTTTGCAAATGTTCTTACTGATGTGCTATCCATTCTTGAAAGAAGCTTGTAAAAGTGTCAACAAATTACTGAGATAAAAAAAAGACTTTTTACAAAGAGCAGTTTTGCAAGTTTCAGTTCCTGGCCAAGTTACTCTTACCGTCTCCCCACCTTCAGTGAGCTAGAGCTCACATTAGATTCAGCTATTTAGTCAACTTTACAAGACAGTAGACCTCAAACAAGTCACAGCCTGGTGTGCCACTAAAACTGTTCCCTCATATGTGTCCTCACTTCAGAATATCATTTTCCAGAAATTATTTCTTTATAAAAAAAAAGGCACATTGATCCAGAGTTTAGGCTAATCCATTCATTTCTTAAATGTGTGTGTGTGTGTGTGTGTGTGTGTGTGTGTGTGTGTGTGTGTGTATATATATATATATATATATATATATATATATATATATATATATATATATATATATATATATATATATTAAAATTGTTATACAGTTATATAACTGTATATATATTGTTATATAGTATAACAATTTTAATATTTTTAATTACACCGATTTGGTAGTGGATAGAAATTATTTTGATTTATTTACAAAAGGTTTTTCTTTTGTTCCTGCTAAAAAACCTAGCATAGACAAGCTCATTTTGGATGTCAAAATGTTTACAAGAAAACTAAACTTCATGCACATACACAATGAGGACACCACAGTCAAAGAGGTCAATTTTAAAAGGCACAGCACTTGGAACCCTCCCCTACATTATGAGATAGCCAATTTTGAAAGATGCGTTAATAAAATAAGGACAGATTATGAAACTAACAAAGGGAAGATTTATAACTTGAATAAGATTGAAGAGAAAATATATGATTTAAGTAATAATAGAGGTATTCGAGTGATGAAGCCAGACAAGGGAGGGGTGTGGTATTTATGGAGAAATGGGAGTACATTAGGAAAATGAAAGAGATATTAGACAAGGACCAAAATTACTGTATAGTGACTAAAAACGAAATTAATATTTTTTACAGGAAAATAGATTTAATTTTGGAAGATAACCTTTTTACTGGTTTGATAGACTTGGCCTTATACAAATATTTGAAAGTGACCAAACCTGTCATCCCAGGAATCTTTGGAATTCCTAAAGTACACAAATCTTTATTTGACCCCCCCTTGAGGCCTATTGTTGCATCACAGGGATCAAAGACACAGCCTATGGCTATATATGTGGATGTTATGACTAAGAAAATTTATACTAGATGGAAGCATATTTTAAAAGATTCTTGGGATTTTTTAAGTAAAATAAATGAAATGTTTTTTAAAGACAATACGTTTTTTATTACAATTGACGTAAAGGAATTGTTCACAGTTATACCACATAAAACAGGATTAGAATGGTTTGAAATGGTTTTCTGGGAGATGGATTGGCTCACGCCATCTAACTTCAGGAATGTATTAGAAAGTATGGAGTTAGTGCTAAAATACAACTTTATTTACTTTGAAGGAGATTATTACCACCAAAAAGGAGTGGCAATGGGTTCAGCATGCACACCTGTTTATGCAAACATTATAATGCTATATTGGGAGAGAGAATATGTTTTCAAAACAGAATACAACCAATATATTGTGCAATATTTTAGATTCTTGGACAATATATTTATTTTTTGGGATGGATCTAAGAATAAAATTGATGAATTTATTAGTTACATTAATGGCACAACCTCGTTTTTAAGTTTCACTTACGAGATAGAGATGGATGAGGTACACTTCTTGGACGTTAAACTTACCAAGGACAGGATTAATAAGTGCTATAAATCAAATATTTATAGAAAGGAACATTTTTCAAATTCATACTTGCATTACCAAAGTGACCATTCTGCACAACTCAAAAGGAATATAGTTAAAGGGCAGATGATAAGGATGGCTAGGATGATATCTGATGAGGTTGAATTTTTGAGTGAAATATTTCATTTGGAGAACCTCTTTTTGGAAAGGGGGTATCCTACCAACCTTATCAATTCTGTCAAAGAATATGTGGTAACAGGAAAGGGGACAAGATACAAGCCACTTCTTAATAGGGAACATTTGGAAGTAGAAAATGGCAGTGGTAGTGGACTGACTTGTGATGAGGGAAGAGAAAATGGCAGTGGTAGTGGACTGAGTTGTGATGAGGGAAGAGAGATAGAAGTAAAATCAACACCTTACCTGATTACTACATTTTTTTTATGGTACCAATTGGTTAAAGAGAGGAATAAATGAGATTTGGGATATGTTCAGAAATATTGCAATCAAAACAGATGTATTTAAAAACAAATTGAGGTTTAGTTTCAGGAGGAATTTTAATATTAAAAATATTTTAGAAAGAAAGGAAACTCAAGTCGAGGGTACCAGTAGGAAACACGGAACCCATAAATGTGGTAGATGTGCACAATGTTATTACATTTACAATAAGAAAGAGGTTAAAATTGCAAGCATTCCTCAGAAGCTAGTAGCTAGAAGCTACAGCAGTTGTTATACTAAAGGAATAGTATATTTAGTGATTTGCACGGGTTGTGAAAGTTTCTATGTAGGAAAAACTGAGAGGTTGTTGATAAACAGGATCTATGAGCATATTTGGGATATAAACAGACACAATGAGAACAATGCATTATACAGGCATGCCACCAAGTGTGATAAGGCAGACTTTAAGTTTTGGGTTTTAGAGGTGGTGCAATACCCTGAAAGAGGAGGTGACTGGGAAACCAAAATTGAGTACCGAGAAATGATATGGCAATTAAGGCTGGATGCAAGCTGTGGAAAAGGACTAAATGACCATGTTTCTATTACGCCAGCACTCAAGATCTTGGCTACAGATCCTAAAATGATAAAGGGTGGACAATAATAGGAAGAAAATAAGGAGGGTCACAAGCTCATCCAGTATTTAATAGTAATTAATAATTGATAATTAATATTTCTGTGAACAATTAACTTTACATTCACAATTTTATAATTTTATATTTTACACTCCTACTTATATTTATAATATTTATATTCAAAAGCATTTTTATATTCATATTTAATACACAGTAATCAGTTAATTATTCATTGGTATTAAATTCTTATTTATTGACATTGGTCATTTTAATATACAATATATATCATGTATTTATGCTTTTAATTTATTTTTAACTTACTTATATATTTCATTGTTTATTTATTCAGAACATATGCTCAATATCGTATTTATTTCATTACAATAATTTTACAGTAGTTGAAGTGCAATTTTTATGACTAATCAACCAGCTATGGTTGGAATTTAACTAAGGAAATACAGGGAAGAATGTGTGTAGATCTACACACATTCAAACACATTCACCGTATTTATTCCCTATTTCCTATTTATTATTATTCTCTATACTTTATGTATATGTATATTATGTGCATATACATATGTGATACACACATACTTTATGTATTCCTAAGCATTCACATTCTTAAATTTTATATATATATATATATATATATATATATATATATATATATATACATATATTTTTTTTTTCTTGATATACACTTTTTCTTTATATTACATATATTTTTAAGCATCTTCCTGTCACTGGAATTTAAACAAAAAGAAAAATGAATGATGAACTGTTTATATATGCAGTAATATCATGCAGAGACTATATGAAAGCAAACAGTTTGTTGTCCTTCAAGAATGCAACTGCAGTCATAACATGTGGGTTGTCCTGCCTCAGGCAGCCCTCGGTCGGCCGGATTCCAAAGTCTGGGTCCGACGTCGGCTGATGTCGCACTTCTCTCCGTCAGAGCGGCTGGAGTATATAAGCATCAGCTGACGCCATTTTCTTCAGTATTTCTTGCCGCGCGGTGCCCGAAGCAGAAGCAGTTCGCAAGTGCCGGTCGGTCAGCTCCTGTATTCTACGATACCGAAGTCATCAGAAAAGCTAAGTACCCCGTTGGGGACCTTTTCTTGCCTCAGCCGATGTCAGGAATTACTGAAAAAGTTAACAATTGTCTTTTTTGTGGTAAACAAATACCTCATAAGGATTTCCACTCTTACTGCCTCCCTTGCCTGGGCCCCGACCACGACGTTTCGGCCTGTGTAGCCTGTGCTCGCTTTAACAAGCGCACTCTCAGGCGCCGGGCGGAGTTCGCTGAAGATTTTTTCGGCGATAAATTTGCTTACACCATGCAGTCGGATCTTCCGACATCGCAAACTCCCAAAAAGCTAAAAGACCGGGACCGACATCCTCGGCCCGCGTCTCCCACCGACTCCACGCCAAAACCTAGCGCGAGTGCTCCGGTTCCCTCTGAGACTGTCGATCCACCGCTCCGAACCGAAGACACCGCATTACTGACGACTCCGATTCCAGACATTACAACGACGCCAGTTATAGACCTTCCTCCGGATACCGAAACCGAGGAAATGCCCGAGACCATTGCTGTAGACAAGGTCACTCCTGCACGTGGAGCTGCCAGGCCTCCTATGGCCATGTCTGTTAAGGCCTACACTAGGGCTAAGGCAGCCAGCAAATCTAAGCATATTACTTCCAAATCCTTACCTCAGCCGACTCCGGAGACACAAATTATGTCCATGGCTGCTGATTTAATTTCCATGATTAGAGGTTCACAGGCCCATCCTGAGAGGGCATCCCAGCCTCCTCCTGATAAAAGGCCCCGGGTTGAACACTCTGACCCTTCTCCTTCAGATGAAGACTCTGAGGGCTCTGTCCACTCTGATAGCCAGGAAGAGCTCTTCCAGACCTATGAGGACTCGGATGCTGAAGATTCCATACCTTTGGCCTCCCCTCCTGAGGATATTTCTTTTGGGGAAGTTCTGCACACCATGAGGGAACATTTCAAGTGGCAGGGTCAGGAATATTCTGATTCTAGGAAACGCCTTAGGACTTTCCTTAAGAAGCCTCAGCACAGGCCCTTAGCTATTCCTCCTGTCCTTGATGTTCTGGATGATTTGTATTCTGATTCTAGCGCTACCCCTGATTCTCTTCCTCCTGCTCCAACCAAGTCTGACAGGTATTACAGGGTTCCAGAAACTCATTCCCATTTATTCAGGGCCCATACTGCTGATTTGGAAACTATTTCACAGGGGCCTAAAGGAGTTTCAGCCTCCACCTCAAAAAATCCTTTGCCCTCCAACAGGGAAGCAAGGTCATTAGAGAGATGGGGTAAAAAGGTTTACACATCCACTACCTTATCTATGAGAGCTTTAAATTGCCTTTTTCATATGTTCCAATATCAGGATTATCTCTTAGAAGATTTACAAAAAACATTAGCTTCTCCTGATCCTTTAGACAGGAAGACTTTGCAGGAAGCTGTAGATAACACTCAGCAAGTAAGCAATCACTTCCTGCAGTGTGGATATGATGCACTGGAAGCTTCATGTAGGGCAGCTATGACAGGGGCAGTGATGCGTAGACATGCTTGGTTAAAGGATCAACCTCTACCAGATCATGTAAAAGCTAAACTTCTGGATGCACCTTTGGAAAAGAACAAGCTTTTTGGTGCAAATGCTAAGGATGTGTTAAAGACCATAGAAGAAAAAGCAAAATCAGTTCAAACTGTGAAGGATTTCCTCCAGGTTCAACCCCCCAGATTCAGTAGGAATTGGCCTTCAAAAAACTGGTCTTTTCCTAATCCAGAAAAGTTTCAAAGGGGTAAGAACAGACGTGGCCGAGGAAGAGGCCAATACAGAGGCCCTTACAGGGGACGACAATGGCAGCCAGGAAACCAAAGAAGTGACGCAGGGGTTTCACCTGCCCAACAACCACAAACTCAATGACTTTCCTCTACTACCGCCTACCAGGGAACAACTAGAAGCTCCCTTAGGCGGGAAATGATCTCTGTTTGCAAAAAACTGGCACAGACTGACAACGGACAAATGGATTTTGGACATTATAGACCGAGGGTACAGGTTTCATTTTCATACCTTACCAAGAAAACAAGGCATGCCAAATCTACCACAACATCAAAGGGCAGAGGCTATCAAGCAAATCACTCTGCTGACTCGAATGAAAGCAATAGAAAGAGTTCCACAACAAGAACAAGAACAGGGGTTTTACTCAAGACTGTTCCTTGTTCCAAGAAAAGAATCTCAATGGAGACCAATACTGGACTTGTCGGCATTAAACACCTTTCTCATAGTACCAAAGTTCAAAATGCTGACTCTACAGCAACTCCTTCCCATGCTGGGCAAGGAGTCGTGGCTGACTACTCTGGAACTCAAGGAGGCATACCTGCATGTCCCTATCAGACACAGCTGCAGAAGATACCTCAAGACTTCTTGCAGGGCCAGAGCATTATCAAATCTCAGCATTGCCATTTGGCTTATCTACTGCGCCCAGAGTGTTTACAAAATGCCTGGCTTCAGTAATTGCACATTGCAGGCTCCAGGGTATACAAATTTACCCGTACCTGGACGACTGCCTCATACAAGCAGACGACAAATTGATGTTGACAAAAAACCTGGATTATGTCATACAATTACTTCAAGCTCTGGGATACACAGTCAACTTCCAAAAGTCAAGACTGCAGCCATCCCAGCAAATAATCTTCTTAGGAGCCAAACTAGACACAGCCTCTCAGATGGCTTACCTGACAGAAGACAAGCAAGAGAAGTTAACTCAATACTTCAGAGGTTTAGCAAAACTCACCCAGATGACTGCAAGGAGATTCCTACAGGCCCTGGGTTACATGGCATCCTGCATGCTACTGGTTCCATTAGCAAAACTACACATGAGAAAGCTTCAATGGTACCTAAAAAGCATTTGGTCTCAACACAGCAACAACTTGGAGACAATCATACCACTCATTCCATGCCTACAAAAGGAATTCCTATGGTGGGCCTCGGTGAGCCAGGAAAACACAGGTATGTCATTCAAAAAACCACAGATAACACAGACCATGACTACAGATGCCTCAGACCTTGGATGGGGGGCGCACATGGAAGGCAGGTGTATACAAGGACAATGGTCTCCAAAGGAAACACATCTGCATATAAACCAAAAGGAAATGCTGGCAGTAATGCATGCTATCGAGGCTTTTCAAAACCAACTCCAGCAAGGCCACTTAATGATACGGACAGACAACACCACTGTGATGTGGTACATAAACAAGCAGGGGCACCCACTCTTACCCCCTTTGCAGACTGGCAATGCAGCTTTGGGAGAAATCACTGAGTCTAAACATCCAGTTACAATCCCAGTTTGTTCCAGGAAAAGACAATGTGTTGGCAGACAGCCTAAGCAGGAATTTCACAGATCCACACGAGTGGAGGTTACATCCGAAGGCTTTCAGACAACTCACTTCGACATGGGGCAAGCCAGAAGTGGACCTATTTGCCTCTCACCTCAATCATCTTCTACCAAAATTTTGCACAAGGACATACCGCCCAAAGGCTTGGAAAATAGATGCCCTTTCATTCAACTGGAACTCCCTAGCAATCTATGCATTCCCTCCTCTGCCACTGATGACCTCAGTATTACTAAAGATCAAAGCAGAGAAGCCCAAGGGAATCATAATAGCTCCGGATTGGCCAAGACAACACTGGTACCCACTACTACGGAGCATATGTCACACCAGGAGGTGGACC
Source organism: Protopterus annectens (assembly GCF_019279795.1). Lineage (NCBI taxonomy): Eukaryota > Metazoa > Chordata > Ceratodontiformes > Protopteridae > Protopterus > Protopterus annectens. The sequence continues at coordinate 1,288,793,342 of NC_056741.1, read as the reverse complement.
CTCCCTCAGTGGCCTCTACTTTTGACTCAACACAATTTCGAAACACTGCATCCAAACCTTCAGACACTGCAGCTAACAGCCTGGGAGATCCCATAAATAACTTCAGCTTATCTCTCTCCAAGGAAGTTCAGCGGATACTAACAGAGGCTCGAAGACCATCCACCAGAAAGGTCTACTTAGCAAAGTGGAAAAGATTCAGCAATTGGAATAACAACAAAGGACATGATGCATCATTACTGAACATCCCACTTATCTTGGAATATTTGGCAGATATGTTACAGAGCGGCCTCTCATATTCCTCAATAAAGATACATGCATCTGCTATTTCAGCTAGATACAACACTGATCCTCCTGTTTTCTCTCACCCCTTACTAAGACAATTCCTCAGGGGAATCAAGAACATTAAGCCACCAAGAAAGGCCCCAGTGCCAGCCTGGGACCTCAATTTCATCTTGGAAAAACTGACTCTACCTCCTTTTGAGCCAGCAGCTTCAGTTGACTTGCAATTTCTCTCATGGAAAACAGCTTTCCTGTTGGCAATTACCTCAGCAAGAAGGGTTTCGGAGCTACAGGCCCTAATGGCAATACCACCCTTTATTATTTTCCACAAAGACAGGGTTTCTTTAAGGACCAACCCTACCTTTATGCCAAAGGTGGTATCTAGGGTTTCTCTAAATCAAGCCATTCATCTGCCTGCTTTCTTCCCCAAACCTGAGAATAAGGGGGAAAGACTTTTGCATACCTTGGACATTCATAGACAACTTCGATACTACCTGGACAGAACCAAGGCCAGTAGGAAGTCTGAACAGCTTTTTGTAGCTTACGCCCCTGCAGTCCAAAGAAAAGCAATTTCAAAACAGACTATTTCTAAATGGATTGGACATTGCATCAGATTCTGTTATTCCTTTCATGGAAAGACTGTTCCAGCCTATGTAAGACCACATTCCACCAGAGCTACAGCCACCTCTACAGCATTTTTAAGAGGGGTGCCTACAAAGGACATTCTAGAAGCTGCTACATGGAGCTCCGTGCATACATTCTCCAAACACTACAATCTCCTCTATATTCCAGATCCAGAGCAGGCTTTGCTTGGCAGTCCTGCAGGGTTTGATTGCCACACCATCTCTTTCCTAGAGCATACCTCCTCCCCAGCTAAGCTATGGTATTCTACCCACATGTTATGACTGCAGTTGCATTCTTGAAGGACATAGTACAGTTTTGTACCTACCATAAATGTAGATGTCCGATAGACATGCAACTGCAGTCGGGTTTTCCCTCCCTCCATACCCCTCCATGCCTAGGGTCCACTCCTATCCCCCTTACTCTTAGCTGGGGATATCTGTTATGGTGTATTTGTTTTATTGCTCATGTATTTGTTTGGAATCCTGTTTTTGTCTTCCAATTTGATTACAGCCTTCCTTGGAGGGCACCTGGCATCTGGGGCAAGAAACACTGAAGAAAATGGCGTCGGCTGATGTTTATATACTCCAGCCGCTCTGACGTCGGAGAGAAGTGCGACATCAGCCGACGTCGGACCCAGACTTTGGAATCCAGCCGACCGAGGGCTGCCTGAGGCAGGACAACCCACATGTTATGACTGCAGTTGCATGTCTATCGGACATCTACATTTATGGTAGGTACAAAACTGTACTTTTTATGTTTCATGTTTTTGCTTGGTAGTTTTCCACATTTAAGTGGTTAATGAGTTAATTGACTCACGGTGTTATGTATAAAAAGGAGCTTGATTCATTTTTATTTATTCTGATGAAGTCTCCGGATGTGGAGACGAAAGCGCTCAACAATTGATGTATGGAATTATTTTTGTCTGCTTACTTGTAATTTAGTCGTGTTGGACGTGTTGGACCTGTATTTTAACTTTGGGACAATAAATTTTCATTTATCTACTTTGGATGTACTGCTTGAATTTTGGACAGCCTTCATTGTACCGGATTCTGCTTTTCTTCAATTGTGTGGTTGCAGTATTCTTCGGTGTGGTTTTATATATATATATATATATATATATATATATATATATATATATATATATATATAGTTGTATGTATATATATATATATATATATATATATATATATATATATATATAGTTGTATGTATATATATATATATATATATATATATATATATATATATATAGTTGTATGTATATATATATATATATATATATATATATATATATAGTTTTATATATGTATAAATATATATAATTATACATATATATAAAATATACATTTGTATTTCTCTCTTTATATAGTGTGTGTGTGTGTACACACACATGTTAAATCTGATGTATATTATGCATTTGTGTGTTTGGTATATCAATTAGATTCCTAAAAAATAAAACTGTGTGTTATTTACAGTTGTGAGCGTCATCTTTTTAAATTTGGATATGTGGGGTGGGGGTGCATTCCTGATGCAACCTGTACTCCATCTAGTGCAGATATCAGCATGCCTATTAACATTATAATGAGATCTGTGTGGGATACAGTTCCCAGTAGGTAGGGATGGGAGTCCTAATCTGACATCCATCATTTGTTTTCATTTGCCAAAGCTGTTACAGCAGTGTTTTGCAGAGAAGTAGGAAAGGCCTCAAAGTTGACTGGTATGTTATGTGGGTGTCTGTGATTGTGTGTTTGTGAGAAGTGGTGGTGTGCCTTTGTAAGTGTGGTGTGAATGTTATGCATTGTCAGAAGGAGAGTGAGTAAAATTGTTTGAGAGCCTTGTTTGTTGTATGGTATAACTGCTGCAGGTGCTGGTACTGTTTCAATACATGTGTGTCATGAACTATGTACATACCAGTTTGATTTGGGGTAGTTGCAGTGGAGAACAGATGAGGAGTGTCTGATCACTTATCAACTTACTCCACAAGTGTCCCTAATTTTGGCTTATACTTTTGCTCTGAAATACCACAATCATTCGTAATGCTTTTTGAAAAAGGTGTTTTATTCTAATGAACAATAACAACATTTGGTGCAATTAATCATTTTTTCTTTAGAAAATGAATGGTATTTCATGCAGTGTTTTGTGAGCTTACTAAATCAGTAGTATTGCTGTTTTCAAATGCATCTGATTTGGAAGCCTTCTCCACGAGTCTGCAAAGAAAGGGAAAGTTAATAACTTTCCCAGTAACTATATTATAATTGACTACAGAGATTTCACCATCTAGCTATTGGAAAATCTGGCATAGGTGAAGCTTTCCAAGATTCTAATATTAGTCTCTTAGTTACCATTATAGCAGTTAGAATATTTAAAGCAATACTTTCTGGATATTCTGGAAAAAAATCTAATAATAAAAATTCTGGAGAAAAATGACATCTAATTCTTAAGACATTGAATAATCTCATGCTTCTTAGACCAGTATTTGATTACATGCCCACCAGCGGACTGATACAGATGTGCTGGTTCTAATAAGCAGTGCCAACATGCAGCATTTTCTTTTACATGCGTTAAAACAGTTTATATGGAGTGTAATAAATTAAACTGTTTATTTCTATCCCTTGTTGACTTATCTGTAAGTCCTATTTATAATTTTCAACTTTTTTTTTTCAGAAAATTAAGTAAAATTTCCCAAATTTGCAAAAGCAGAAATTGCTTTTCATGGCTTATCAGTTGGTTTAATACTTCAGTTTGTTGCTGTACTTCACTAAGCTTTATTCCCTTCTTATAATACTCTTGCATAGCAGCATGTAGCTTAGCCTTGAATGAGTCTCATTTCTGTTATCTAACTAAAATTTCACAATGACTGATTTATCAAGTCTTTTTTAATCCTTCTGTATAAACCAGCTTGACAGAAAATAACTTTTATATCAATTTTTTTTAATGAATTCCCTTATAATTGAATATAATCTTTGCTCACAGTAGTCTGGGTCTCAAAGTTCAGAAGTTAAAAAAAAATATTAGGATATAAACAACTTATCCAGTCTTAAGCTTACTTTAAATACTCATTCAGCATGTGTAAACATTTTTTTATTCAGAAATGTTCTCTTCCACCCATCCATTAGGCATTGTTTTTTGTAAAAAAAATTCAAGAAACGTAAGATCATGTTTCTTATGATATGTTTGGGACTTCCTTACTAATAAATGGTCACAATTCTGACCCCAAACTTGATTTCCTTCCTATTATTACTTTTGTGTTTTCTGTCTGTTGTATTCCTTCTGAACCGTCATCTAAGAATTGATAATCAGTAAAGCGTACATAGACGGATACTGTGGTTATTTATATATTTATTTTTTTAACAAGAAACATCTTTATTAAATTATCATGTATGACATAGGCCATGTTACATTTAGATCAGTGAAAATAAACCATAGCGATACAATCTTATTTGCAAACATTATACAAATTAAACTGTGCCGATACAACTGTAGCTGTAAATGTTATACATCACTTTTAACATATAGGTTCATAGGTTTATACTAGGCTATCTGCCCTAGGGCATTTGTAAGCCTAGCCAGAGTGCGTTTGGCTTTCGCCACCCATTTAAATGAATTTTACTATGCCCTTTTTCGAGGTTTAGTTTACTGTGTCTCTGTCAAACAGTGACACAGAAGTGATACCCGGGGTAAACCTACGATCTCCCATCCACTCATCAAGATTCCTCTTGAAGAGAGTCAGTGAGGGACTCTGCCTAACCTGAACTGGGATTTTATTCCAGAGTGAAGGGAGCCTCTAGGTTATGAATCTGTCCCTCCAGCATGTCCTATTTATTTCTGTGCTGATGTTCAAGTCCCGGAGCGCGTAGCTCGATGGGATTTGGATTTTCTGAGGTGCAACATGTCCATTAATTCTGGGTTGGACATGGCTTTATACGTCCGGCACAGATCGCCTCTAAGCAGGCGGTATGCAGCCGAGTAGAGCTGGAGATGTTCTTCATCTCACATTGCTGCAGTCATAACCTGTGGGTAGTCCACTGTCCTCGGTCGGCCCGAATACCAAAGTATTAGGCTGGCCGTCGGTCATGGTCGCTTAGATCTGACGTCAGTACGCCGTGGTACTAAAGCGCATGACCGACGCCATATCCTCAGTCTTTCTTGCCGCATGGTCCGAAGCAGAAGCAGCGTTTGCAAGTGCCGTTCGGCGTCCCGAAATTTTCGTATTCTGAGTTTAAGACCGAAGACCAAGTTGGGCTAAGTACCCCGTTGGGGAATATTTTTGTCTTTTCTTGCCTCAGTTAAATCCGGATGTCAGAAAAAGTAAATAATTGTATTTCTTGTGGGAAGCAGATACCTCATAGGGATTACCACTCTCTCTGTATTCCTTGCTTGGGGCCTGAGCACGACGTAGTCGGGTGTCGCTTTTGTGCTAAATTTAATAAGCGCACCATTAAACGCAGGTTAGATTGTGCTAGACTTGTCTTCGGTAAGCGGTGTAATTACAATATGCCGTCGGATCCTCCGACGCCTGCTACCGCTAAGAAGCGAAAAGAAAAAACGTTAAAGTCCAAGCAGGATGAGTCGTCCGTTACGGACGCCGGTTCTTTGGATACTACGGTGGAATCTGTGGATCCAGCCGAGGTTTCAGCTGAATCTCAGGGGGAGCCTTTAATCTTGCAGGATGTGGCCTCTCAGGAGTCGGGTCAGGCTGAGGGGGCCTCTCAGGTTTCTGTAGTCCCTTCTTTGCATAAGGTGGTTAGGCCTTCTACTTCTGTCTCTAAAGCACCTTCCAAGGTCAGGCCTGGTTTGTCTTCCACTGGTGTCAGCCCTAGTTCTGTACCTAAAAAACATATGCTGAAGATGGCAGAGGATTTGATTACTTTAATCAGGGGTTCTATGCCCCCCCCCGGATAAGAGGCCTAGGGTGGAGCCAGAGGTGGAAGGATTGGAGCATTCCTCAGATTACTCTGAGTCTTCGGCTGAGGACATTCAGGATTTTCCTCCTTATTCTGATTCTGATGCAGAGGATTCTTGTCCTTCTGCTTCCCCTCCAGAGGATTTTTCTTTTTCTGAGACCCTGCATTCCATGAGGGAGCATTTTAAGTGGGAAGGTCAGGATTTCTCAGATTCTCGAAAGAGGCTTAGGGAATTTTTATTTTTACCACAGCATAGGCCCTTGGCTATTCCCCCTGATGTCCTTCAAGGATGCATCTGCAGTCCTTACAAATGGGTTGTCCTGTCGTCAGGCAGCCCTTCGGTCAGCTGGATTCCAAAGTCTGGGTCTGGCTTCGGCTGGTGTCGCACTTCACCCGACGTCATAGCTGCAGTTATTCGGGTATAAAGGCATCAGCCGACGCCATTTTCCCCAGTCTTTCTTGCCGCGTGGCGCCCGAAGCAGAAGCTGTTCGCAAGTGCCGGTCGGTCAGATCCAGAGATTACTACTACCGAATACTACTTCGAAGACTTCTAAAAGCTAAGTACCCCGTTGGGGACTCTTTCTTGCCTCAGCCGATGTCAGAGAAAGTTAATAACTGTTTATCCTGTGGGAAACAAATACCTCATAAAGATTTCCACTCCTACTGTATACATTGCTTAGGCCCAGACCACGACGTAGCAGCTTGTCTAGCCTGCTCCTCTTTTAACCGACGGACGCTCAGACGTCGGTCGGAGTTTGCTGAACAAATTTTCGGCTCTGATTTTGCCTACATTATGCCGTCGGATCCTCCGACAGCGCAAATTTCCAAAAAACGAAAAGAAAAGGACCGACACTCGCGGTTCTCGGTCGAAACCGCGATTAAGCAAACCGCGAGTGTCTCGGTTTCGGCCGAAACCGAGCAAGCAGTTCTTTCTCCAGCTGAAACCATGCCTTCTACCGAGGCCTCTTCTAACCTGGTAGAATCTGCTTCTGAAAATCCGCCTTCTGTTGCGGTTTCCCAGGATTTATCAGATACAATTCCCCTGGATATTTCAACCCCTGCACGTGGAGCTGCTAGGCCTCCTGCAGCCATGTCTATTAAGGCCTTTGCCAGGGCCAAAGCAGCCAAAGTTTCAAAATCTGTGCCTGCCAAACCACCCCCACACAGGACCAGCACTAGCTCTCATATGCTATCCTTGGCTGAGGATTTAATTTCTTTAATTCGTGGTTCCCAGCCCCATCCAGACAGGTCCTCTCTTCCTCCTCCAGAAAAGAGACCTAGAGCAGAGCCCCCTGAACCAGTATCCTCTGATGGCTCTTCTGATGAATCAGAACATTCAGAACTTCCTGAGGCTTCTTATTCTCCTTACGAAGACTCTGATGCTGAAGAGTCCATTCCTTCAGCCTCTCCACCTGAGGAATTTTCCTTTGGGGAAACATTGCATGCTATGAGGAACAATTTCAGTGGCAGGGCCAAGATTTCTCAGACTCCAGAAAAAGGCTTAGAACCTTTCTACATTTGCCACAACATAGGCCTTTGGCTATACCTCCAGTTCTTTCTGTTGTAGATGATGCATTTAATGATGCTTGCACTGCTCCTGATTCCTTACCTCCGGCTCCTGCTAAGCCCGATAGGTTCTACAGGGTCACGGACACTCACCATCATTTATACAAGGCTCCCTTGGCAGATCCAGAGACCATCGCTCAGGGCCCTAAAGCTGTAGCTGCTACTTCTACTAAAAACCCCCTCCCCTCTGAAAGGGAATCCAGGTCCTTGGAGAGATGGGGCAAAAAAGTTTACACTTCTGCTACCTTGTCAGCTAGGGCTTTGAACTGCCAATTTCATATGATTCAATATCAAGAGTTTATGCTTGACCAGTTAACTAAAAAGCTTTCCTCTGAAGACTCTTTAGATAAGAAATATGTTCAGGAAATGGTACATAACATACAGCAGGTTAGTAACCATTATTTAAAATGCGGCTATGATGCACTGGAGGCTTCCTTTAGATCAGCCATGACTGGCACAGTTATCAGGAGACATGCATGGTTGAAAGAACAGGCATTACCAGATCATGTCAAATCAAAGCTTTTGGATGCACCCATGGACAAGGTCAATTTATTTGGTTCCCCTGCTCAACAGGTGCTAAAAAAGATGGAAGAGAAGGCAAAATCTGTACAAACGGTGAAAGATTTTTTACAGGTTCAACCTCCAAGGTTTAGCAGGAACTGGCCCTCCAAAAATTGGTCCTTTCCAGACTCTTCTAAGGCCCAGAGAGGCAGGAATAGGCATTCAAGAGGCAGAAACCAATCCAGGGGTGCCTACAGGGGACGCCAATGGCAAGGTAACAACCAGCGAGGCACAGACGCAGCCACCACTACAACAACTCAATCACAGTGACTTGACAGTGGCACCGCCTACCAGGGAACAACTAGAAGCACCCCTAGGCAGAAAACTAACATTATTCTCAAAAAACTGGCACTGCATAACAAGGGAAAAATGGATTTTGCAAACTATAGACCAAGGTTACAGGTTCCATTTCCATACTCTACCAGGGAAGAGAGGAATGCCAAACCTACCACCTTCTCAAAGGACAGAAGCTCTAAAACAAATATCTCAGCTATTAAGAATGAGAGCTGTGGAAAAGGTGCCACCTATGGAGCAAGGAAAGGGATTTTACTCCAGACTCTTCCTGGTACCAAGAAAAGAAAACAAATGGAGACCCATTCTAGACCTGTCCGCTTTAAACACATTCCTTATTGTTCCAAAATTCAAAATGCTAACCCTACAGCAGCTTCTTCCCATGCTGGGCAAGGAGTCTTGGCTGGTAACTCTAGATCTCAAGGAGGCATACCTGCACGTCCCCATAAGACCAATTTGCAGAAGATACCTCAGATTTCTTGCAGGATCAGAGCATTATCAATTTTCAGCATTGCCCTTTGGAATATCTACTGCGCCCAGAGTGTTCACGAAATGCCTGGCATCAGTAATTGCTCATTGCAGGCTCCAGGGAATCCAAATTTATCCTTACCTGGACGACTGCCTGATACAAGTGGACAACAAAAGCAAACTAGCAGAAGGTTTACAAAGAGTCATTTACCTGCTACAAGCCTTGGGATATACAGTCAATATAAAAAAGTCAAGGCTGATTCCATCCCAAAGAATAACCTTCCTGGGTGCAGAGCTGGACACATCAAAACAAATGGCATTCCTAACTGCAGAAAAGAAAGAACAACTACCTCTCTACTTCTTGGCATTAACAAAGCAGAACCACCTAACTGCAAGAAAAGTACTGCAAGCTCTAGGCTTCATGGCATCCTGCATAATCCTGGTCCCTCATGCCAGGCTGCATATGAGAAAGCTACAGTGGTACCTAAGGAATTTGTGGTCCCAGCACAAGCACAGCCTAGAAACCAAAATTCCAATAATCCCATGCCTGAAAAAAGAGTTCCTATGGTGGGCTCAGGCCTGTCAATCAAACCCAGGATTACCCTTCTGCAACAGCCAACCAAGCCAAACCATCACCACAGATGCCTCAGACCTCGGTTGGGGAGCACACATGCAGGGCAAGTGCATACAAGGCTTATGGACTCAAGAACAGCTGCACCTACACATAAATCTAAAGGAAATGCTGGCAGTAAAATTGGCAATCCAGTCATTCAGACCATTTCTCCAAGAAGGCCAGTTGATGATAAGGACAGACAACACCACAGTTATGTGGTACATCAACAAACAGGGGGGCACCCATTCATATCCTCTATGCCGGCTGGCACTGGACCTATGGGATGTGGCCCTGACATACAACATTCAGTTACAAGCAATCTTTGTACCAGGAAAAGAAAACATTCTAGCAGACATATTAAGCAGAACAACCACAGATGCCCACGAATGGATGCTTCATCCGGACATCTTCAAAGCCATCACAAGGGAATGGGGATTACCACAAATAGACTTGTTTGCATCTCCGGTCAATCACCAGCTAAAGAAATTCTGCACGATGACGTACCACCCACTTGCTTGGAAGGTGGACTCCCTCTCTTTCAGTTGGAAAAATCTGACCGCATACGCATTTCCACCACTTCCTTTGATGCACAAGTTGCTTCTGAAGATCAAAGAGGACCGTCCCAGGATCATTCTGGTAGCTCCAGACTGGCCAAGACAACATTGGTACCCATTGCTGAGGGGCATGTCTCGGGAACAAATATGGACACTACCCCTTATCCCATTATTGTTAACGCAGAACAATTACAACATCCTGCACCCAAACCTGAAAACACTACAGCTAACTGCCTGGAACATTACATAACAGCAATTAACCCAAACTTATCCCAAAGGGTTAAGGACATAATCCTGGAGGCACGCAGACCTTCAACAAGAAAGAATTATGCTGCAAAATGGAAAAGATATTTCATCTGGAGTACCGCAAAGGGAGAAGATGCGACTCTAGTAAACATGGCCAACATCCTGGAGTACTTGGCAGAGCTCTTCCACACAGGCCTGTCCTACTCTTCCATCAAGATACATGCATCAGCTATTTCAGCACAGTATAGCTTGGACCCTCCTGTCTTCTCTCATCCTCTGCTCAGACAATTTCTGAGAGGAATTAAAAATGTGAAACCTCCCAGGAAACCACCATTGCCAGCATGGGACTTGAACTTTGTGCTAGAGAAGTTAACACTTCCTCCCTTCGAACCAGCAGCAACAGCAGAATTACAATACTTATCATGGAAGACTGCTTTTCTGCTGGCAATAACCTCAGCAAGAAGGGTCTCTGAACTACAGGCTCTAATGGCAGTACAACCCTTCCTGATCTTCCATCAAGATAGAGTGTCTATGAGAACAAATCCTACATTTATGCCTAAGGTGGTATCCAGAGTGTCATTAAACCAGGCTATTCACCTACCTACATTCTTCCCAAACCCACAGAACAGGAGAGAAAGGCTCTTGCATACCTTGGATGTACACAGGCAGCTACGCTACTACCTGGACAGGACTAAGTCAAATAGAAAAACTGACCAGCTACTGGTAGCATATGCCACAGGAAAGGAGAGAAAACCAATTTCAAAACAGACAATCTCCAAATGGATAGGAAATTGCATCAGATTTTGTTACTCCTACCATGGAAAGAAAACTCCAGAAAATATCAGGCCTCACTCCACAAGAGCTACAGCCACTACCACAGCTTTCTTACGAGGAGTGGCTACCAAGGACATTATAGAGGCTGCTACTTGGACCTCCGTGCATTACAATTTGCCTTTATACTCTAGATCCCGAGCAGGTTTTGCCACTGCTGTTTTGCAAGGGATCCTAGCTACACCATAATCAATACTCTTCCTCCTCCCCTTGCTTAGCTATGGTATTCTACCCATTTGTAAGGACTGCAGATGCATCCTTGAAGGACATAGTACAGTTTTGTACCTACCATAAATGTAGATGTCCGAGAGGAATGCATCTGCAGTCAGGATTACCCACCCTCCTTCCCCTCTGAGGTACTCCTAGGGTATTTGCCAGCCTTCAGCTAGCTTGGGGGGATCTATTATGGTGTATTTGTTTGCATATATGTACATACATGCTTATTTGTGTGTTTACTCTCTATTATTTGGAATCATTGGCATTTATCCAAATTTAGCCTTCCAGGAGGGCACCTGGCATCTGGGGCAAGAAACACTGAGGAAAATGGCGTCGGCTGATGCCTTTATACCCGAATAACTGCAGCTATGACGTCGGGTGAAGTGCGACACCAGCCGAAGCCAGACCCAGACTTTGGAATCCGGCCGACCGAAGAGCTGCCTGACGACAGGACAACCCATTTGTAAGGACTGCAGATGCATTCCTCTCGGACATCTACATTTATGGTAGGTACAAAACTGTACTTTTTGGATGTTGTACAGGATGTTTTCTCTGAAGCTTCCCTTAATCCTGATTCTTTACCTCCTGCCCCTGTTAAACCAGACAGGTATTACAGAGTGCCAGAGGCCCATAAATATTTGTATAAGAGCCCAAGAGCTGACCCGGAGACTATTAGCCAGGGACCTAAGGGTGTCAGGGCTTCTGTTGTGAAGAATCCAGTTCCTCTGGATAAAGATTCTAGAGCTTTGGATAGGTGGGGTAAAAAAGTGTATACCTCTTCCACTCTAGCGATGAGGGCTTTGAATTGCCAGTTTCATATGCTGAAGTACCAGAATTTTTTTATTAAGTCAGTTAAAATCTAAGGTAGATGCTTTGGCAGAGGGTATTGAGTGTAAAGAATTGCAAGATTTAGTTCATGCCTCTGATCAGGTGGGTAAGCATTCTTTGCAGTGTGGTTTTGATGCTCTTCAGGCTTCCTCCAGGGTGGCTGCCACTGGATCAGTTATTCGTAGGCACGCCTGGCTTAAGGATCAGAATTTGTCAGAGCATGTAAAAGCTCGAATTTTGGATGCTCCCCTTCAGTCTGAAGTTCTGTTTGGTTCTCCTGTGGAGTCAGTTTTGAAGAAAATGGAAGACAAAGCTAAGTCCATGCAGACAGTTAAGGAATTTTTACAGGTGCAGCCCCCTAAGTTTATCAGAAATTGGCCTGCTAAGGGATGGGCTTGTCCTTCTTCTGATTTACAGTCTAGGGGCAGATCTAGACGTGGTAGGGGCAGAGCTCATGCTCAGGGTTCTTTCAGACCGAGGACGTGGAGTTCCCCTGCACAATCTTCAGGTGAGGGCAGGGGGCAGCCTTTTCGTAAACAAACTCAATGACCTGTATCTTCAGCTGCCAGATCCCTCCTGTCTGGCAGCTCCTCTGGGAGGAAAGTTGGCACTTTTCAGGCAAAATTGGCTTTTAGTCACCCAGGACAAATGGGTGTTGGACATTATAGATCGAGGATACAAGTTTTATTTTCACACCTTGCCTCCTTTCAAAGGCATGCCAGACATTCCTCCTCAGCAAAAGGTGGAGGCTTACAGACAGATTTCTTTACTTCTAAAAATGGGGTCTATCCAGGAGGTCCCTCAGTCAGAAGTGGGCCTAGGATTTTATTCTCGCCTGTTTCTTGTACCAAAGAAAGGAAACACTTGGAGGCCAATTCTGGATTTGTCTATTCTCAACACATACCTGGACATTACAAAATTCAAAATGTTAACTTTGCAACAATTTCTGCCTCTGCTAGGCAAAGATCACTGGATGGTGACTCTGGATCTCAAAGAGGCTTATCTTCACATTCCTATCAGGCCCAGCTGCAGAAGGTTCCTGCGTTTTCGGGCTGGGACTTTACATTATCAGTTCTCTGCATTGCCCTTTGGCTTATCTACTGCGCCCAGGGTGTTCACAAAGGTCCTGGCTCCAGTGATAGCCTTCTTAAGGTTAAGGGGAATACAAATTTATCCTTATTTGGACGATTGCCTGATTCTTGCTCAAGACAAAGTCAAGTTACTTCACCATCTACAGTATGTTATGGCAGTGTTAAGGTGCCTAGGGTATTCTGTGAACGAAACAAAGTCCAGTCTAGTACCCTCTCAGGACATGTGCTTTCTGGGTGTGAGACTGAATACAGCCTCTCAGATGGCGTTTTTGACCCCGGACAAACAAAGAAATCTTACCCTTTACTTCCAAAAATTGTCTCTACGGTCCAGGCTGACTGCAAGGACAGTCCTTCAAGCCTTGGGGTTCATGGCATCTTGTGTTCTGGTGCTTCCCAGTGCCAAACTGCATATGAGGAAGCTACAATGGTATCTCAAAAGCGTATGGACTCAACACTGCCACGATTTGGACACTGTCATTCAGATAATACCTTGCATTCAAAGGGAATTTTTGTGGTGGGCTCAGGAATGTCACCTAAACAAGGGACTCTCTGTGACCCGACCAGAGGCGAGTCAGATCTTAACGACAGATGCCTCAGACATGGCTTGGGGAGCACACTTCAATGGAAAATGGGTTCAAGACACGTGGCCAGCCAGACTTCAACATTTGCATATCAACATGAAGGAGATGTTAGCAGTTCAATTTGCATTGATGGCTTTCAAGGATCTAATTCATCCAGGACAAGTGTTAATTCAAACAGACAACACAACAGTCATGTGGTACATCAACAAGCAAGGGGGAACACATTCGTACCCTCTTTGCAGGCAAACTAAGATTTTACGGGAGACTGCTCTCAGTTTGCACCTCACTCTTCAGGCAAGGTTTCTGCCAGGAGCACAGAACTCCTTAGCAGATGTTTTGAGCAGACAGATGGTGGATCCCCACGAGTGGAAATTGGATCCTCATGTATTTCAACAGTTGACAGTGGCTTGGGGGACTCCAGACATAGATCTGTTCGCTTCTCCACTAAATTTTCAACTGCCAAAGTTTTGCACAAGGATGTTTCACCCACGAGCTTGGAAAGTGGATTCTCTATCTTTCAGTTGGAACAACCTTCACGTCTATGCCTTTCCTCCTCTGCCTCTCCTTCCCAAGGTACTCTTGAAGGTCAGACAGGACAAGCCCTGCATGATTCTAATAGCTCCAGATTGGCCACGTCAGCACTGGTACCCTCTGCTGAGGAGTTTAGTACGGGAGCCTCCTTGGCCTTTGCCATCAATTCCACACCTTTTGTCCCAGGCAAGAAATCATTTCCTCAGTGTCAGGATACAGTCCCTGCATCTGACAGCCTGGCGTATTCTGTTCTAGACCCTGGGGGGTCGCAGCTTCCACAACAAGTTTTGAATGTCATTTTGGAGGCCAGACGGCCTAGTACAAGGAAAGTTTATGCTGATAAATGGAGGAGATTTTTTCTTTGGAGCAAAGCAAAGAGCTTTGATGTTTCAGTGCCTAATTTGAGTGTTTCACTTCAGTATCTTACAGAATTACTAGACAAGGGTTTATCTTTCTCCTCTGTAAAAGTTCATGCTGCAGCCATTTCTGCTCACTATGACTGTGACCCACCATTATTCTCTCATCCTTTGTTTAAGCAATTTCTTAGAGGGGCAAAGAACATAAGACCCCCACGTAGAGCTCCTACTCCTTCCTGGGATCTTAATTTTGTGTTGGAAAAACTCACTTTACCTCCTTTTGAACCTGCAGCTACATCTGAGTTGAAGTTTTTGTCTTGGAAGACTGCTTTTTTGTTGGCCATTACGTCTGCTAGAAGGGTATCTGAATTACAGGCTCTAATGGCAGTTGAACCCTTCCTGATATTTCATAAGGATAAGGGTATCCCTGCGTACTAACCCTACTTTTATGCCTAAAGTTGTTTCAAATGTGGCTTTAAACCAATCTATTCATTTGCCTACATTTTATGCTGATCCCCAAAATAAAGGGGAAAAAATTTTGCACTCTTTGGATATTCACAGGCAGTTACGTTATTATTTGAGCAGAACTAAAGGGTTCAGGCAGTCTCAACAGTTATTCATTTCTTTTGCCTTGGGTTCACAAGGAAAACCTGTTTCAAAGCAAACTATTTCTAAGTGGATTGGCCATTGTATTGCTTTTTGTTATTCTCATCATGGTAAGGAGGTTCCGGCTGGAATCAGACCTCATTCCACTAGAGCAACTGCCACTTCTACTGCTTTTTTAAGGGGAGTAGCTACTAAGGATATTTTGGAGGCAGCTACTTGGAGTTCAGTACACACTTTTACTAAACATTACCATCTCCCTCTTTATTCCAAATCTAGGGCTGGGTTTGCCACTGCAGTTTTACAGGGCATGTTAGCAGCTCCTAATGCTATCTGATTTTACCAACCTCCCTTTACCTTTGCTTAGGGATTCTAGCCACAGGTTATGACTGCAGCAATGTGAGATGAAGAACATAGTACAGTTTTGTACCTACCATAAATGTAGATGTTCGAAGATCCACATTGCTGCAGTCCAGTTTTCCCTCCCTCCTTCCCCTCTGTAGTTTGGGGTGACTGGGTGGTTTGTGGTGTACCTATTGTTGCTATTTTGGTGATTGGGTGTTTTTCTATTTTTGGCTATGGCCTTTCTTTTTAAGGCCTTCTGACATCTGGGGCAAGAAAGACTGAGGATATGGCGTCGGTCATGCGCTTTAGTACCACGGCGTACTGACGTGAGATCTAAGCGACCATGACCGACGCCAGCCTAACACTTTGGTATTCGGGCTGACCGAGGACAGCGGACTACCCACAGGTTATGACTGCAGCAATGTGGATCTTCGAACATCTACATTTATGGTAGGTACAAAACTGTACTTTTCTTTAACCGGGCAGCATATGGCATCTGTTTGAGCCCTTTGATCCTCTTGGTAAGATACTTTTGGGGTCTTTCTAGTTGCTGCAGGTGTCTGGTAAGGTACATCCCAAAAGGGGGCATTGTACTCCATTATGGGCCTGATGAGGGATGAGTAAAGAGGCACAATTTGTCCCCTGATCTAGATGTGAATCCCTTCATGATTAGGTGGGCTATATAGAATATTTTTCAAACCACTTTGGCCACGTGGTTGTCAAATGAGAGATTGCTATCAACTTGGGTCCCCAGGTCCCTAATTACTTCTTCCGTACTTAATGGCTTACCACCTATGTGGTAATTTGTGGGCACTTTGTTTTTGCCAAAGGGGATGACTATACACTTTTTGGTGTTTAGCTTGAGGCCATGGTCTGGCACCAGTCATCTGTTTCTGTGAGACCCTTTTGGAGGATGCTTGTGTCAGCTGGGGAGTTAGATTATGGCGCCCAGTTTGAAGTCATCTGCGAACTTGGTCAGCCACAGTCCTTCCGTGTTGGCCTGTACTTCCGAGAAATATATACCGAACAGGAGAGGTCCCAAGACTGAGCCCTGTGGGATGTCACTTGTAACTGGTTTGGAGTCTGACATGGCTCCAGCAATTCTAACCATGTGGGTTCTGTCCTTGAGCCAGTTTGCAACCCATCTAGTGACATAGGGGTTTATATTTAAGCTGGATAGCTCATCTATGATGCCCGAGTGGGGTATTGTATCGAAGGCTTTTGTGAGGTCCAGGTAGGCTGTGTGGACCACCTTCCCCTCGTCAATGGCCTTGGTGACTGTTTCAAAGAAATCAACCAGATTTAAGAGGCAGGATCTGCCCTTGGCAAAGCCGAACTGGGTAGGATCCAGTGTCTGTAGGTCCCCAATATCTTTGAGTTCCATGATGCTCCTTTCCATAGCTTTGCAGACCAAGCTAGTCAGGCTTATGGGGCGATAGTTTCCAGGATCCGTTGAGGCACCACCTTTGTGGAGGGGGACCACTGTTGCTGTACGCCACTCTTTGGGTACATATCCCGTAGTAAGGCTGAGATTTAACAGTAGCTTTATGTTTGGGTTCAGCTCATCTTGGAGTTCATGTAGGACGCAGCCCGGGACACCGTCTGGTCCCATTGATGCTGTGTTTTTTGCTTTGGAGAGGGCGGTTCTTACCTGAGCATCTGAGGTGTCAGGGGGGCAGCACTCTGCTGGAATAGATATTTGCTCTTTTGGTGGGGAGGGGGGGGAGTTTGCGCTGAAGCTGTCTGCCAGGATGTTGGCAATGTCTGTGGGTTCAGTGTATTTTTTGTCATTTTGGACTAATTCTGAGCATATCTGGGAATTCCCACCCAGGTGCCTAACATAACTAAAGAAAGCTTTGTGATTATCTTTAGTGTCCTGTGCAATTTTTCTCTCTAAGCTGGCCTTAGATGATTTTATGAGTGCCAGTAGTTTTTTGCTAATACTGATCAGACATGCCTTCCCTTTTTGGGATTTTGCTCTATCATGTAGTAACTTCCTTCTTCTATTGTATAGTTTGGTTATGGCTGGGGTCCACCAGACAGGATGCTTGCCTTTGGGGGATTGGGTCTTAGTTTTATTTGGGATTGCTTGATCCATGCATTCCTGAAGGTGTTCATAGAATGCATTTATAAAGAATTCTGCGGTTTGGGCCGTATTTTCCACAGGCCCGGGGGCTTTGAAAGATTTCACCTCGGTTTTGAGTAGTGTGAAGTTTGCTTTAGAGAAGTTTTTCACTGTGGTTTTCTGGGCAGGGGGTGGGGTTGGGACGTGGATATCCAGTGAGATTAATTTATGGTCTTGTCTTATCAGTGAGGGATACACTTCTGGTCTGGAGCATAGAGTCCCCATGTTGGTGATGATCAGGTCCAGTATGTTTTCCCCTCTTGTGGGAGTGGTCACAAGTTGTTCCATGGCATTTGAGTTTATAAATTCTAGGAACCTTTGGGCTGTGGTGTTGGAGCTAGAGTAATGCTTCCAGTCTATGTTTGGGTAGTTGAAGTCGCCCAATATAATGGTGTTTGGAGACACCTTCATATTTTCCAGTGTTCTCAGGAAGGCCGAGTGGGGTTCCTGGGTTTGGGAGGGTGGTCTGTAGCAGGCTATAAACTGGAAGGCAGTTTTACCCACTGTTAGTTGCACATGGATCGTCTCCGATGCTTCGTGCTGTGCCACCAACCTGGAGGTGTGGGTATTTTTGACGAATATTGATACTCCCCCTCCTTTTGTGGTTCGGTCCGAGTTTTGGGGCCGAAAAGCATGGTATGAGGTATAACCTGGTAGTGCTGGGGTGCTCTCGGGAGCCTTGAACCAGGTTTCTGTTACTGCACAGATATCGATGTTCTCCATGGTAAGGAGAGTTTCGAGTGCGTGCATCTTGAGGTTTAGACTTCTGGCGTTGAGTAGCATTATTCTTAGTTTCTTATCCCTTGTGATACCTATGGAGGTGGGTTTGTCTTTTGAGCCTTGCCTAAAAAAGGTACTATGGGGGTGGCAAGAGCCTTTGCCAATATCCGAAAGCCCAGGGGTGACAGGTGCAAGCCGTCCCTAGCGAAGCAGCGTGGCTTGTCTGGCATGTCATCCCAGGCTGACTGGCATTGAATCCCCTTTGAATGACACCAATACTTAAGCCAATTGTTGAAATTGATCATCTTGTCTTCATATTGTGGCATTATTCTTGGTGAGGGTAAGATGCTACTCAAGGTCAGGGTCATACCGGCTTGGGCTACATGCTCAGAGAGCTCCTTTGTCTCTTTTCATGTAGTCCAGGGAGGTTTGTCTCGGGTCATTCACACCAGCATGGACAATGACTGAGTCATATTTGTACTTGCCTTGGAGTGACCTGAGTGCTTGTGTTATGTGGCGGATCCTAGCGTCCGACAGGCAGCTCACCGTGACCTTCTCCTTGTTCAGCCTGGTGAGCGGGACGTCAGTGAGCCTGACGATAGAATCACCTGTTACAAGTGTATCAGGTGTGTTGTTTAGCCTTAAGGGCTGTGACTGTTCTGCACACTGGCTTTGTAAACTATGTGTTGCACGTGTTTTGTTTTGGGGTAGCGGTTGCTTGGGTGTATGCTTTGGAGGTCTCTGCTGCTTAGGCAGATTTTTATTTAGAGCCTCCGAGTATGTTTTTGTGTGTTTGTGTTTGGTTTGCTGTCGTGGTAGGTCCATGTGAGACTGGAATTGTAGTGAGTGTGGATACCTTCTCCTCCTGACTGGTTACGCCAGTACTGAGTTGAAAGAGCTTGGCCTCCAGTTTGGCTATATGATTGCACCTCTCACATATGTTGGAACTTGTTGGGAGGAGGAGAGGGTTGTCTGTGTACATGAAGCAGTTGTACCATTGCCTCAAGATTCCCAGATTCACCAGCTGGACCGGAGAGGAGACTGCCAACTGACCTTTGGATATGCTAGAATAGTACAGGGAACTCCTTTAAAATTGAAAAAAGGGCCAATGGGGAGTAAGGTACTCAAGGGGAGTTTGTGAGAGTGTAGTGCTTTTAATTTTTAGTGTTGACTTATACAATTGCTTTAGTGAGCAAGTGCCAGGCTTTAGAGTAGGAATAGGATGTTTATTATGAAAACTAGAGCAGTTCTAAGGGAAAAAGTGAAGAGCAGACCTTGTGGAGCTGAGAATGGTTTAAACCCAATTAAGCAGCGCTGCCGGATGCTGCGCTATGCGCAAAACCGCACCAAAGCGGGTTTTATACAGGGGGACTTGAAAGAGCTAGAAATTGGCCCAAAACGGCCAATAGACTACCAGATTCTTGTGCTGGGAACACTCCTCCAGGGATAGATAGGCTGCTCTAAGCTCCCCACTCCCACTGGTGACCAAAGAAGCCTCCTTTTATCCAAGAAAGGAAATGGGCAACACAGGAACTTTCCAAAAGTCCAGAATACAGCAAAGCCTGTATTTGGACTACTCTAGGTCAGGAAAGGCGGGAAACCAGGATAATTTTGTTTTTTCTTTTTTTGCAAATAAACAGCAGGAAAATGCAATAAATATGTAACACAGGCTAGCACACTTGAGTGTGTAGCCTGAACAGGTAAATGCAACAAACAGGACAAACTTTAAAAGTGCATGTGCAAAAACAACTTTAAACAGTTTAAAACAGTTAAAGAAGCAGAAATACTTGCTATTTAGCTAGATCGGACAGTCGCCCAAGTAGTAGCAGGAAAAAAAAAACACTTTTATCAGGTAAGCAGTCTCTCTTTTAGCCTCTCTGCTGCTAGCACCACTCTGCAGGACCACAAGGAGCTTGACTGAGTAGTATCCATTCACTTTTAGCCAACCATTACATAGTTCATTCAAATCCTACCTTATTTTAAACCTCGCTGTTCCACTGCATGTATTGATACCACATTTCCCATTTTATTCTTTGTAACTTGCTCCTCCCTTTTCTTGTCCAAACCCATGTACCAAGGGTATTGTGTACTGTTTTATATTTTTGATGTGAAATAGTTCCTCCACCTAATGTTTCAAACTTTTTATAACATATGCAATTGTTGTAGGAGGAAGTAGATTTACATCCAGAATATAACCTATGTAAATATTTAATGTCTACACATGCACACATTTTTTTCCTGCATTTACTATTGTTTTAGGATCATAGGAGGTTACTAGGCTAATGGACCTGGAGAAACCTCAGTCAGCACCTGTCAATGAGGGACACAGCTGGAACCCTTGGGACAAATTTGTGGTCTCCCATCTACTTATCAAGGTTCTGCTTTAATTTCTACTTGTAGTCTGGCAATCCATCATCAGAAGTTGCTGCTGTGAAGTGACAGACTTTATTTGATATTACCTGTACATTAACATGCTGCTGAATAATTTCATTCTCCAGTCAGGGTAAAGATGTATGGGTCTCTTATTCTCTAATTGTATGTAATAAGGCTCATGCAGAGCTAAGCATCTTTCAGGTCACTGGAGTTTTAATAAAACTTGCTAATATGTTGTGGTGGCTGCATATCAAAAAATTCAGCAGCTTTGAGGCGAGGCTGAGATGGCAGAGTAAAAGCAACAGCTGAAAGTAGCTTTGTAACTTTAAATCTTTTCTGACTAAATTTGAGAGAGAAAAGTTACATGCCTGTGTTTTGCACAGGAGTTCTTGAACTCGTACTGAATTTTGAAGAGACCGAACATGAGTTATTCAAACGTAAACGCATAGGACTACTCTTTAGATAATTGTTTCATACAGAACCTCGTTAGGTATGTCTTTGAAAGTCTCTAAGCTGGATTTTAAGATTGATGATTTTAAAGAAGAATGTAAAAAAACAAATGGAGCAGATGGAAAAGTTAATAAAAATGCAAAGTAGACAAATTGCAGTAGTGGAAGAAGCTTAAATGGCCACGAGGGGAGGATATCTGAAGGTGAAATACAGACAAAATTCCTTCTAAAGCAGAATATTTGCCTTGGTGAAAAGGTTGATGATCTGGTAAACAGACTCAGAAGAAGTAATATAATGATCTATGGAATACTGTAAAAATGAGGGAGATAATAGTTAATTTTCTCTCAATATGTCTATCTGTATAAATCTTTAAACTTACGTGAAGCTCTTTCTTTTGGTATAGATAGGACTCATAGAAGAGGAAATTTATTTACTGCAAAGGTGAATTAATTACTTTAAGAACTATGTAAAATATATAACAAGTGTAATGTATACACATATCTTTAACATCTATGATTTTTAAGTTATTCTTAAAATCTTTAGCAAGTAAATTTAAAAATAATCGGAATAGAAGTAGTTTATCAGTGCACTAAAATATCTGTCAAAATAGAACTGAATTGACAAAATTTGTAGATGTGTAGCTTTCACCCCCCATAGTTAAAACTACAATTTGCATACATATTATATGTGAACTGCATTTGTTACACCATTTTGAAATGCTGCATGCTGATATGGTAAATGGAGAATGGAGGCTATTGCAGAAGTTTTTACTGAATCTAGAATGCCTGCTCACTGCTCAGAGAACAATTGTTAGCATTGTTAAGTGTAAGATTTTTTTGAAGTCTTAGAGGCCGCAGTGGTGCAGCGGTTAGCGTTGCTGCCTCACAGCAAGAGGTTCTCTGGTTCGATCCTCTGCTGAGGTGCCTTCTGTGCGGAGTCTGCATGTCCTCCCTGTGGTTGCGTGGGTTTCCTCCGGGTGCTCCGGTTTCCTCCCACATCCCAAAGATGTGCTGTGGGTGGATTGGACACTCCTAATTGGCCCGTGGTGGGTGTGTGTGTGTGTGCCTTCTGTGGAAGGTTGGGCGCCGGGCTGGCAACTCGACACTGTAAAACTCCACTGCCACTCATGAGTGTACAGTTAATCCGCTGTGGCGACCCCTAACCGGGAAAAAGCCAGAAGAAGTGCTTGTAGTCCAATTGAATGCTTTCCTATTTTACAGTTATTTTTATACTTGCTTACCTGTAACATTGTTGGTTGCCAGATTTGTAAAGGGACGGGTAAGGACCAAAAAAAAAATCCTTCATGCTAAGTGAAGACCAAAAAAAAAGGTCTTTTATGCGGCACATCAGCCAGCTCTGCAATAAACAGAAGTAGCTCTGTTTTCAGATTTTTGATTGGCCTGTATGCCGTTATACGAGCCAATCAGACAATTGTACAGCGGAGCCTCTTCTGTTCAATGTGGAACACCAGTTCCGCATTAAACAGAAGTGGCTCCGCTTTGCAGTTTTTTGATTGGCCTGTATGCAGGTATATGAACCAATCAAAACACAACAAACAGCAAAAAAAAAACGGAAGCTGTTTCGCCGGGATTTTAACCGGCGGTGTGGGACTCTGGATCGGGCTGTTGATCCTGGGACAGTCCCGCTCAAATAGGGATGTCTGGCAACCCTTGTGCTACTTGTTTTTTCTGTAACGTTAGCATGTGCAAGGAAGTAACTACGAAAGAAAGCTGTATATGTGTAGTCATTCAAAATGGTGGGATATGGGGTGGATCAGAGGCTTTCAAAAATGTCTTCTGTAATGTGATGGGGTAGTTTGTAATTGGAAGTATGGAAGTGTAAATTTCTAGGAAAAAATATGATGCAGAGACTAGCAGTATTAAGTCTAGTACTTAATAATTTATTACCAAGTATATAAGGGACATATTGCTGTTTACTGATCTGATGTCATTTTCATTTGTTCTTCAACAAATGAGTTTGGATCTGACTCTGCCACATTTTCCAGCTTGTGGAACACTGCAACTCTCGCGCTTCCCCTTTACCCAGAATGCACTAGTCACCCAACATACCTCAGATCTTGTTTGCTGACTTTGCATATGGACGTGGCTCTAGACTCCCTGGTAGTGTTCGTGAGTGTATTTCTTTATTTTAAATGTACTTCTCCCTACTGTAGTACACTGTGGTTGTGTAATTTACGACCATAGTTGGTAACCCCCCCCCTTTTTTGTACTTAATGGTACGTCTTTGGATTACAATTTTTGTTAATACTTCATGTTAAGTTGTCAATCTCGCCTTCATTCTTGCTTGATGGGTTCGGAGCCGATCCTCGGCTCCGACTCGGCACTTGCTAAGCTCGAGAGTCACTTTTACCAGCTCGAGGCAGCCCCATATCCCATGATGCAAGGCGGTAAGTACCCAGATCTCGTTTGCCGCTTCGCTGATGAGGTCCTCCTTTTACCAGCTCCTGGTAAGTGATTTATACATTACTGTTTTTGCCTTTTTCTTCTTAAACTTTAAAATTAATAGTTTTAGTCCAGTTTTAGTCCCATTCTGACTAGAATTTCCCTGTCTCCTTAAAACTTTTAGTCAGACCTTCTCCCATCCCATCCTCCCCCCTTGTTAGGGTGTGTGTGTGTTTATTGATAGATTAGTCTTTCCTATTGGGATATATAATATAATTCTTGGACAGGTGTTGTGTGTGTGTATTTTTTACACCATGTCTAAAGAAAGGGTCTCAGGCTTTAAGAAGTGTGACTCGTGCTGTCAGAAGATGTCTCTGACAGACGGTCACACTTCTGCCTTACTGGGCCTCTTCACCTGCAGGACTCCTGTGCTATATGTCATTCTTTTAGCCAGAGAGTCCTGCAGGAGAGAAGAAATAAATTGATTTTGAGGGGCCTTCTTAAGCCGGAGGGCTCTCCGGCTAAGTCGGCTCCATCTAAGACTTCTAAGTCTTCCAAGGCCCAGGCTTCTGTGTCCAAGCCTGTGGCCTCGGCTCCGACTCTTTCAGAGTCGAGATCGGCTCCGGCTGGAGCCGATTCTGGTTTACACAAACCTTCGGCACCAATGGCTATCGGTGCCGATTCTGGTTCGACCACTTCGGTGTCGGCTCCGATCGGTTCCGATCACCATGTGGCTCAGGCTTCGGTGTCGGCTCCGACACCCTTACCTTTATGGCTGTATCGGCTCTGGCCGGAGCCGATGCATCGAAACTAACTGTCGGTGCCGATAAGTTGTCGGCTCCGACAGCTTCTATGGTTTCATCGGCTCCGATGGTTCCTTCGAGGAAGAGGTCTAGGTCCCCTTCCTTGGAGCCGATACTCTCGGCTCCGGCTTCGCCTCTCCTCTCGGAACGGAGCCATCGGAGCCGATCTTCAAGGTCATCCAGGCTTTCTGACCATGATTTAGAGAGAGTGGTCAGTAGATTATTAAAATCACAGGCACTGGCCCAAATGCTACATAGTCCGTCTCAACAGACGACTATTAGTCCACACCCCATTGCAGTTCCTCCTTCGACTCTACCCCAGAGTTTGGAGTTGGAGTCTTCGGGAATAGTTTCTGCTACGGCTGAGGGACAGATACCCCCTTCTGCTCCTTCAGCCTCTACTCTTATCGCCTCTTCGAGACCTTCCTTAGAGGGATTTGGTGGTCGGGCTTCCCTGGTCTCCGAGGGGGTGAGTGGCATCGGACCCTTGTCCGACCCCACTCTTCCCCTTGGAGCCTCGGCCTTGGTGAGCTCGGCTCCGACATCTGCCTCGGAGCCTTCCCTTTCGGTGGGTCCTGGAGTTCCTGGCTCTTCGGAACGGGTTCTCTCGGACCTCCCTGGGAGGGGAGCCTTCGAGGTGATGAAGAGTGTGCTGGCCACTGGTCTCAGCCAGCAGTCTGTTCCCGTAGCACCTCCCTCTATGGTGCCTGTTGACACCTCTGCCACTTCTCTTGCTCCCGGACCCAGAGATCCTCCGCCTCAGGTTTCTCCACTGGGAAGAACCCCCTCTTCCGAGGATTCTCCTGATTTGTCAGGAGATCCTCCGCGGAAGAGGACCTGTAAGAGGAAACACGTAGACTCCCCCGAGTCTATCACTTCAGATACTGACTTAGATGAGTCAGAGGGATCCCCAAGATCCCCCTCTGAGGATGTCTCCTTCTCAGACATCCTAGAACTCCTTAGACAGAGGGGAAACTGGCCCACCAATAATCCCTCTGAGGATGAGTCAGTATACCTAGAGGCGTTTGGATCTCGGCCCTCCACCTCCTGGGTGTCTCCGCCTTTTGACCCCCTTATGCAGGTTATTGCTGGAAAGACGTGGGCTGCTCCTGACTCTGTAGAGCCAGTCCCTAGGAGGCCTTCTAAATTTATTACTGCCCCGTCGGAGAGATTACACGATAAATCTTTGTTCTCAATTGGGCATCTCGATCAACTCCGAAAAGTCATCCTTATTGCCCTGCCAGTCTATTACTTTCATAGGCGCAAACTTAAACACTGTTCGGATGTCAGCTACCCTTACAGATCAAAGAATTTCAGACATTCAAAGTCAGGTCAGAATCATTCTAGCCAACAACAAGGTACAGGCCAGAATGGTTTTAAAGGTGTTAGGCCTCATGGCTGCGGCCATTACTCTTCTTCCCCTGGCTCGCTTCTACATGCGCCTTCTTCAATGGATGTTGTTCACTCAGTGGTCTTACCAACAACTTCCAATGCGTCACCAAATACTGGTGACTCAGATTTGCAAGAATCATCTTGCTTGGTGGATCACTTCTCCCCAGATTCACCAAGGCAGACACTTTGTACCCCCATCCCCGGTAGCCACAGTCACCACGGATGCCTCCCTGATCGGGTGGGGGGGGGGCATTATCAGGGCAAGATGGTTCATGGGACGTGGCAACCTTTCGAATACCACCTGCACATAAATGTCCTAGAGATGAGAGCAGTGCTTTTAACGTTGCAAGCCCTCAACAACTTTCTTCCCATAGGGACAATTGCAGTCCACACAGACAACATGTCTGTAGTTTGGTATATCAACAAACAGGGCGGAACCAAATCCTACCCCTTGTGTCGAGAAGCGCTCAGACTTTGGCAGTGGGCGATCTCCTCTCATCGGTTTCTGGTAGCAACGCACATCCCTGGGAAAACCAACATTTTAGCGGACAGATTGAGCAGAGCTATTCTCATGCCTCACGAGTGGTCTCTCAGGCAATCTATAGTGGAAGAGATTTTTCTGGAATGGGGTCGCCCATGTTGCGATCTTTTTGCTACTCCCCAAAACAGCAAATGCCCAGACTTCTTTTCTCTCTTCCCACTGCCAGGCCATCCCCCCAGAGACGCTCTGACCCAGGATTGGCCCCAGGGACTTCTTTATGCCTTTCCTCCTTTTCCTCTGATCCCTCAAGTTATCCAGAAAGCAACCGTTTTGAGAGCCAAATTGATTCTCATTGCTCCTTATTGGCCTCGACAAATTTGGTTTCCGTTCCTCCATCGTCACCTTTTGGTGCAGCCGTGGCATCTGGACCCAGTGCCAGATCTTCTGATTCACCAATCCGGTCAGCTGCACCGGTCTATCCCTTCTCTCAACCTCACGGCATGGTTGCTCCACTTCCTTCCTTAGCCAGGCTTCCTATGATCTCTAACCCTGTTAGAGACATCCTAGTAGCTTCCTTGAAATCCTCTACCAGGAGGATTTATACAAGCAAATGGAAACGTTTCTCTTATTGGGCTAAAGCCAAGAATATTGATCCCTTCACTGCTCCAGTTCAAGCAGTTTTGGATTTCTTAGCGGAGATTTTTCATGCGGGCTCCTCTTCTTCCACAGTTAGAGTTCAGTTGGCTGCTATCTCGAACTTTCATGTTGGGTTCGCAGATCACAACATTATGTCCCACAGGCTTTGTAGAGCCTTCTTAAAAGGAATTTTCCTCCTGAAGCCTCCAGTCAGGAGTCCTCCTCCTCAATGGGACCTAAATTTAGTGCTGACATCCTTGATTCTTCCCCCTTCGAGCCAGCTGTTTCTTGTTCCCTGAAATTTCTTTCATGGAAAACTTTATTCCTGGTAGCTATTACATCGGCTAGGAGGGTGTCTGAACTTCATGCTCTATCTGTTCGCCCCCCCTATTTGGTCTTCCACAAAGACAGAGTATCATTGAGAACTAATCCGACCTTTTTGCCTAAGGTCGCCTCAAAGACTAATTTGAATCAAGCCATTGATCTCCTGTATTTTTCCAAACTATTCAAACAGATCGGAACAAAAACTACATTATCTTGATGTCCACCGCCAACTCAGATATTATTTGGACAGAACAAAACAATTCAGGAAATTCGATCAACTCTTTGTTTCCTATGCTGATAACAAGAAAGGCCTTCCTGTCTCAAAAGTGACCTTATCTAGATGGCTTTCTTCTGTCATCTCTGAAATTTATCGGCTCAGGGGAAAACAGCTGTGCTCAAAACCTAAAGCACATTCAACCAGAAGCTTAGCTACTTCTACAGCCTTTCAAGCTAGACTTCCTTTAGACACTATTTGTGCAGCGGCCACTTGGGCCACTCCTCATACTTTTGTTTCCCATTACAAATTGGATTTGGCCTCCAGGGACAAAGCCAGTTTTGGCTCTACAGTCCTCAAGAGTCTGTTCCATTGAGCCACCCAGGACAGAGATGCTAGGGACGCGGTCCCATCAAGCAAGAATGAAGGCGAGATTGACAACTTAACATTGAGAAGTTATGTACCTACCATAACGTTCCATGTTAGTTGTCTTCTCTCGCCTTCTTTCTTGCGACCCTCCCTCCTTCCCCCAGGCCTGGACAGACCTTTCTCAACAAAGAATGATAGTTCTGAAGACCATACAGAGCTGGTTCTTCTACCATCCTACAGGTTTATTGCTCTTCTTCTTTCTTCCTTTGGGAAGTTATTATGCTAGGTGCTATTGCCCTTTTGTCATCAAACGAGATCTGGGTACTTACCGCCTTGCATCATGGGATACGGGGCTGCCTCGAGCTGGTAAAAGTGACTCTCGAGCTTAGCAAGTGCCGAGTCGGAGCCGAGGATCGGCTCCGAACCCATCAAGCAAGAAAGAAGGCGAGAGAAGACAACTAACATGGAACGTTATGGTAGGTACATAACTTCTCATTTCTTCTCATTTAAAAAAAAAAAAAAAAGAAAAAAAACTAAAAAATTCTCTCTACAAGTCCTTCTTCCTTTAATATAGAGCAATGGCCAAAAAAACTTTTGGTTTTAAAAAAATGTACAGCCTGCGGTCATAAAATTCCTCTTTCCAATGCACGTTCCGTGTGTATATTGTCTAGGCCTGCACATTTAGACACTGCCACATTTGTAAAGTTTTCAACCCTAGGGCTTTAATTGATTGAAAAAATAAGTTGGTCTTGAGAGGATGTTCTTCGTGTTTCACTGTTGCAGTAATTACATTTGGGTTATCTGTCTGCAGGTAGCCCTCAGCCAGCCTGAATACCAGTGTCTTGGATTCTTTCATCAGATGCTGTCTCTTCTTCTATGACGTCAAGGGTATAAAACATGTAGCCGACGCCATTACATCAGTCTTTCTTGCTGCTCTGTGCCCGAAGCAGAAGCAGTTCAAGTGCCAGTCGGCCGACTCCTGAAATTTTCACTTTTGAGTTTCAGAACCAAAGTTTTCAAAAAAGCGAAGTACCCCATTGGGGATCCTTTTTCTTGCTCTTAACCGATGTCAGTAAAAGTTAACAATTGTCTTACCTGTGAAAAGCAAATACCTCATAAAGATTTTAATTCATATTGCATTCCTTGCTTAGGCCCAGACCACGATGTCCCTCGCTGTCAGTTTTGTGCCTTATTCAACCCCCGAACTATTTGTCGGTCTATTTTTTCAGCAAATTATTTTGTTACTCTGTATAACTATCCAGAAATGGCTTCGATGTTCATCGTGTTTCACTGTTGCAGTCATCACTGTAAGGTTCTTCTTGCCGGCAGGCAGTCCTTGGTCGGCCAGAATCCCAAAGTCTGGGTCCGGCATCGGCTGTTCAGTCATGCTGCCTGATGTCAGAGCGCCAGGACTACAAAGCTGCCAGCCGACGCCATGTTCTCCAGTCTTTCTTGCTGTGTGGTGAAAGCAGTTCGCAAGTGCCGGCTGGCTGACTCCTGATATTTTTTCGTGCTTCAGTCCAAAGACTTTCTTCTTCTCAAAGCTAAGTACCCCGTTGGGGAAACTTTTTTCTTGCTCCAGTCCGATGTCAGAAAAAGTTAATAATTGCATTTCTTTTGGGAAGCAAATACCACATAAGGATTTCCATTCTTACTGTATTCCTTGTTTAGGCCCTGACCACGACATAGCTAGTTGTCGGTTTTGTGCTAGATTTAACCAACGTACGATTTAGCGGAGGTACGATTTTGCTTTTCAATACTTTGGTAGGCGATTTAATTATAAAATGTCGTCGGACACGCTTCCGACTACCGGAGTTCACAAATGACGCAAGGATAAGGACAGGCCTCCGAGGTCCAAATCAGATGACGTTACACAACCAGAGCCAGCTTCAGGTTCCGCCGTCATCAGTGAGGCTCTTTCGCAGCCCCTGTCGTCGGCCATTTCAGAACAGATAGCCGAAACGGACTCCCATGAGGAGCCAACTAGGCCTTTGAGCACTCCAGCTGCAGGACCTTCGGACAATGCTCCCTTGGATTGGTCCGGAGCAGCTGTGCAGGTACCGGCTTCCAGGGGGGTTTTCAGGCCTACACAGCTTCTGATAAAGGCAAAACCCAGGACAAAGACAAAGACTCCTTCTAAATCTAAGACACCAGCCCAGGCCTCTTCTGATCTGGGGCCCAAATCACTGAAACAGTTGCTTAAAATGGCAGAGGACTTGCTAACCATGATTAGGGGTTCACATCCCCCTCCAGACAAAAGGCCAAGGCAAGAGTTGGATTATGAATCTTCTGATCAGGCATCTATTTCTTCAGTGTCTTCCTCTGAACAAGAATATTCTTTCCCTCCTTATGAGGATTCTGATGTTGAGGAATCTATTCCATCAGCTTCTCCCCCTGAGGATTTTTCTTTTGGGGAAACTTTATATGACATGAGGGATCATTTTCACTGGGAGGGACAGGAGTACTCTGACTCTAAGAGAAGGCTCAGGGATTTCCTTCTTCCCCAACATAGACCCCTGGCTATTCCTCCTATTTTGGATATTGTGGATGATGCTTTTTCTGAGGCTAATTTAACTCCTGACTCCTTTCCCTCCAGCTCCTGCTAAGCCCGACAGATATTACAGGGTCCCTGACTTCCACCAGTTCCTTTACAAAAATCCTACTGCTGAGCCAGAAACCATTTCTCAGGGTCCTAAGGGGGTTAAGGCTGCCTCTGCTAAAAATCCTATTCCGACAGATAAGGATTCCAGAGCTTTGGAGAGATGGGACAAAAAAGTGTATACTTCTGCTACTTTATCGATTAGGGCTTTAAATTGCCAATTTCATATGCTAAAATATCAACAATTTCTACTGTCTGTTATGAAACAAAAGTTAGGTACCATTTCTGCATATGCAGATAATAAGGAATTACATGATTTGATGCATGCTACTGAACAAGTGGGGAAGCATGGTTTACACTGTGGTTTAGATGCCTTGGAGGCTTCTTGCAAGGGTGGCTGTCTCTGGCACAGTCATTAGAAGACATGCTTGGTTAAAGGAACAAAACTTACCTGATCAAGTGAAAGCAAAGTTACTGGATGCTCCTGTTCAGCATAATGTTTTGTTTGGGCCTAAGGCTGAAGAGGTGATAAAGAAAATGGAGGATAAGGCAAAATCCATGCAAACTGTTAAGGATTTCTTACAAGTTCAGCCCCCTAGATTTAGCAGACATTGGCCAACAAAAAATTGGTCTTTTCCCAGCTCGGACAGGTCTCAGAGGGGTAGATATAGGCGCACCAGAGGGAGGCCTCAAACACAGACCTCTTACAGAACTAGACAATGGAGTGCTTCCACCTCCAGGGGTGGAGAGGACAGACCTCAATCATATAGAAAACAGGCTCAATGACTCCCCCTGCATGGCTCCAGGAACTTCTCTCCTGGATGCCCCTCTAGGAGGAAAACTCTCTCTTTTTTCAATAAAATTGGACTTACATAACCCAAGACAAGTGGGTTTTGGATGTAGTTTCAAGAGGTTACAAATTCCACTTTCATACCTTGCCAAGACCAAACGGATGGCCAGACCTACCAAAACACCAATGGTCCGAGGCATTAAACCAGGTGGGATCCCTCATGGCTATGAGGGCCATAGAACTGGTTCCACAATCGGAGACTGGGCAGGGCTTTTACTCGAGGCTCTTTCTAGTTCCCAGAAAGCAAAACTCATGGAGACCCATCCTGGATCTGTCAGTCTTAAATACTTTCCTGGAGATACCAAAGTTCAAAATGCTTACTCTGCAGCAGCTCCTGCCAATGTTGAGCAAAAATGCATGGATGGTGACATTGGATTTAAAGGAGGCTTACCTACACATCCCTATCAGACAGGAGTGCAGAAAATACCTCCAGTTCAAGGCCGGCTCGAAACATTACCAATTCTCTGCGCTGCCCTTTGGCTTGTCTACTGCGCCCAGGGTCTTCACCAAGTGCCTGGCACCAGTAGTAGCTTATTGCAAACTCAAGGGTATTCATATTTACCCTTATCTGGACGACTGCCTTATTCAAGCAGACACAAGGATGTTTTACTCCAGCACCTGGAATTTGTTCAAAATCTTCTCAAGTACCTGGGATTCACTGTAAACATAAAAAAGTCAATTTTGACCCCCACACAACAGATAACTTTTCTGGGTGCTCTTTTAAACACAACAACCCAGATGGCATTCCTGACATCCGAAAAACAACTACTGCTGGCTTCCACTTTCAAAATCTTGGCTTCTATAACTCAGCTAACTGCAAGGAAATTCCTGCAGGCTTTGGGTTACATGGCCTCCTGCAGCCTTCTCATACTAAATGCAAGACTACATATGAGAAAAATACAATGGTACGTAAAAGGTGTATGGTCCCAGCATTGCCACAGTCTAGACACACAGATTGCTGTCTTGCCCTGCCTACAAAAGGATTTCCATTGGTGGACCATGGCATGTCTTCACAACAAAGGCAAAGCCTTCAGTCTACCTCCAGCCAGCCAAGTGTTAACCACGGACGCCTCGGATTACGCATGGGGAGCCCACTTGCAGGAAAATGGCCTGCAAAGTTTTTGGACAGAGGATCAGAAGCACCTACATATCAATTTAAAAGAGATGTTAGCTGTTCAGAATGCCCTCTTGGCTTTCAGGGATCTTCTACAACCAGGACAACTACTGATACGAACAGACAACACCACAGTTATGTGGTACATAAACAAGCAGGGGGGCTCACATTCCTACCCCCTTTGCAGACTAGCCATGACTCTATGGAACACAGCACTAGCTTGCAAAGTGGATCTACAAGCTCAGTTCCTGCCAGGGAAACAAAATACTTTGGCAGACAGCCTGAGCAGGAACCTGTCAGCCCCAGATGAGTGGATGCTAGACACCCACATATTCAAGACGATTACAAAAGCCTGGGGCTGCCCGGACCTAGATCTGTTTGCATCCCCCCTCAACAACCAGTTACAGATTTTTTGCACAAGGACTTTTCACAAGCTAGCATGGAAAGTGGATACACTATCATTCAGTTGGAAAAACCTCAAGGGGTATGCCTTTCCACCACTACCTCTTCTACCATGGGTGTTATTAAAGATCAAGCAGGACAAGCCCAAGATGATGATTCTACTGCCCCCAAATTGGCCTCGTCAATTCTGGTACTCAACACTGAAGAATCTATCTCCGGAACCACCTTGGATTTTGCCTCAGATTCCCAATCTATTGTCCCAACACCAGGGCCAGGTTCTGCACTCTCATGTCAAAACTCACAGCCTGGTGAATTCAGGATCTATGATTAATCCTCCCCTTCCCAAAAAGGTCATGGATGTTATCTTGGAAGCCAGACGGCCTAGCACTAGAAAATCTTATGCAGGCAGATGGAAGAGATTTTGCACCTGGATGCATGCTCAGGATTCGGATCCTCTCATTCCTAATATCCCTCTGATTTTGCTTTACCTAACAGACATGCTACATAAGGATTTATCCTTCTCCTTCATAAAAAATCATGCCTCAGCTATCTCTGCACATTACAATACAGACCCTCCACTCTTTTCGCATCCACTTCTGAAACAATATCTACGAGGAGCAAAGAATTTAAGGCCCCCTAGGACACCACCCATACCTGCCTGGGACCTCAACTATGTTCTGGAAAAACTCACTCTGCCTCCTTTTGAGCCTGCTGCCACAACTGATATTAAGTATTTGTCATGGAAGACCGCTATCCTACTGGCTTTGACTTCAGCCAGGAGAGTCTCTGAGTTACAAGCACTCATGGCTGTGGAACCTTACAATGTTAAGTTGTCTATCTCGCCTTCATTCTTGCTGGATGGGTTCAGAGCCGATCCTCTGCTCCGACTCGGCCAATGCTAAAGCTCGAGAGCCAATTCCACCGGTTCGAGGCTCCCCCATACCCCACAATGCTAGGCGGTAACTCCCCAGATCTCGTTTGCCGCTTAGCTGACGAGGTGCTCTTTCCAACCTGCTCTGCAGATTAGTTACTTTATATAAGGTTTTACTAAAATAGACCCCCTTTAAGTTAGTTTTTTCAGTAGTAGTTAGTTAATTAAGTAGTCTTTACCACTCCTTTCCAAATTTTCCCCTTCTAAAATAATTTTTCAAGAGTTCTTCCCTTAGGCCTTTAGGCCCCTTCCCACCCCTCCTAGTAGTTGGAGTGACTGTGTTTTTCTAGGGAATTTTTGTTAAGATAGTTACTTATTTTAAATTTAGTGTAATCTGTGTGAGTGAGTGTGATTGATTGCACTGCCCTTTCTTTAGATATGTCTAAAGAATCGAAGGTCTCAGGCTTTAAGAAGTGTGACTCGTGCTGTCAGAAGATGTCTCTGACAGACGGTCACACTTCTTGTGTATATTGCCTGGGACCTTTACACCTGCAGGACTCTTGTGCTGTCTGTCATGGTTTCAGCCCTAGAGTCCTGCAGGAACGTAAAAATAAGCTAATTTTAAGAGTCTTATTGAAGCCTGAGGGTCCCCCGACACAGTCTATGTCGGGGAAACCTTCTAAGTCCTCCAGGCAGTCGGCCCCAGCGTCCGAGCCGTCCTCCAGAGGTTCAAAGACCGTTTTAACGGTTCAACCATCGGCTCCGGCCGGAGCCGATGATTCTAGACCTACCACACATACTGTGTCCTCGGCTCCGGCTGGAGCCGAGACAGATAAGTCTAAGTCTGTTCCGATACTCTTGTCGGAACCGATTACTAGAAAGAGGTCCAGGTCTCCTTCTATCGGCTCTGTTCATTCGGCTCCAGCCTCACTGCTCTTGTCTGAACGGAGCCATAGGTCACACTCCTCTAGGGCCTCCAGACTTTCGGACCATGATTTGCAGAGGGTGGTGAGTAGACTTCTTAAGTCCGAGGCACTGGCCCAGATGTTACACAGCCCGACTCAACAGTCAATGGCTGCCCCTGTTCCATTAAACATTCCTCCTCCGACTCTGTTGAGTTCGGAGCCGGTGCTGCTCGGAGCCGAGACTGTGGGAGCGTCGGAACCGATACCATTCCTTTCGGCACCGTCGTCTGCTCCGATCTCCTCCTTGGAGGGATCTGGGCGCCGGACTTCCCTCGTAGGCTCCGAGGGGGCGAGTGGCATCGGACCCTTGTCCGACCCCGCTCTCCCTCTCGGTGCTTCGGCGCCGGTTAGTTCGGCTCTGACATCGGCTTCGGAGCCATCCTTGTCTGTGCCGGGAGAGGTTTTCAGCTCTTCGGAGCGGAGACCTCTGGCCCTGCCTGATAGGGGTGCCTTTGAGGTCATGCGGAGCGTGTTAGAACCTGGTTCTACTCCACAGTCTGCTCCATCATCTCCTCCCTCTACAGTGCCTGCGGTGATTTCTTCTCACCCCCTTGCTTCGGACCGTAGAGAATCTGCGCCTCAAGTATCCCCAGTGGGAATTTCCTCCTCTTCCGAGGCCTCTCCTGATCTTGCAGAAGAGCCCCCTAGGAAGAGAGAGTGCAAGAGGAAGCACATTGACTCCCCTGAGTCTGTCACCTCTGACACTGATTTGGAAGATTCTGAGGGTTCCCCTCGTTCCCCCTCTGAATATGTCTCCTTTGCAGACATACTAGAAATCCTGAAGCAGAGGGGGAATTGGCCAGCCCTTAACCCTTCAAAGGACGAATCAGTGTACCTTGAGGCGTTTGGTTCTCGACCTTCCACCTCCTGGGTGTCCCCTCCCTTTGACCCACTCATGGAAGTGGTGGCAAGGAAGGCTTGGACGGCTCCTGACTCGGTGGAACCCACCCCTAGGAAGCCGGCCAAATTTATCACTGCCCCCAAAGACAAGGAGTTTTTGTCCAAAGGTGTCTCTCTGGATGCCATGGTGGTGGCTGCTACCACCAAGAAGGAATTAGCGGATCCTTCGGTACCTGTTCATCCTCCTAATAAGGAATCTAGGACCATGGACAGGTACGGTAAGCGGATGATGTTCTTCATCTCACATTGCTGCAGTCCTTACACTTGGGTAGTCCGCTGTCCTCGGTCGGCCCGAATATCAAAGTATTAGGCTGACGTCGGTCAAGGCGCTTAAGACTGACATCAGAACGTCAGGGTACAAATGCGCATGACCGACGTCATATCCTCAGTCTTTTTTGCCGCATGGTCCGATGCAGAAGCAGCGTTGCAAGTGCCGTTCGGCGTTCTGAAATTTTTTGAATTCGGAGTTTCAGACCGAGTCAAAGTTGGCTAAGTACCCCGTTGGGGAATATTTTAGTTTTTTCTTGCCTCAGTGGTTTACCGGATGTCAGAAAAAGTGAATAACTGTATTTCTTGTGGGAAGCAGATACCGCATAGGGATTATCATACTTTGTGTATTCCTTGTTTGGGGCCTGAGCACGACGTTGTTGGGTGTCGCTTTTGTGCTAGGTTCAATAAGCGCACTATTAAGCGAAGGTTAGATTGTGCCAGGTTGGTCTTCGGGAAGCGGTGCAATTATAATATGCCGTCGGATGCTCCGACGCCCGCTTCTTCGAAGAAGCGCAAAGACAAAGCAGCTAAACCCAGGCAAGAAGAGTCGTCCGTGCCGGACGCCGGTTCTTTAGAGGCGTCAGTGGAACCGGTGGTTCCGCTGGAGGCTTCTCTGGAGTCCCAGGGGGAGACTTTGATATTGCAGGATGTGGCCTCTCAGGAGGCAGGTCAGGCTGAAGGGGCTTCTCAGGTTACTGTACTCCCCTCCCTTCCTAGGGTGGTTAGACCCTCTCCTTCTGTTTCCAAGGCTTCTCCCAGAGGCAGGCCAGGTTTAGCTTCTGTTGGTGTCACTCCTAGTTCA
Organism: Protopterus annectens; assembly: GCF_019279795.1. Classification (NCBI taxonomy): domain Eukaryota; kingdom Metazoa; phylum Chordata; order Ceratodontiformes; family Protopteridae; genus Protopterus; species Protopterus annectens. Next base: position 1,288,756,792 of record NC_056741.1, on the reverse strand, counting down.
TCAGGATCTGTGCCCAAGAAGCACATGCTTAAAATGGCAGAAGATTTAATTACTTTGATTAGAGGTTCTTTGCCCCCTCCTGATAAGAGGCCTAGGGTGGAACCAGAGTTGGGGAGTTTTGAGCAGGCAATGGATGTTTCAGAGTCTTCGGCTGAAGACTTGCAGGAGTACTCTCCTTATTCTGATTCTGATGCAGATGATTCAACTCCTCCTGCTTCTCCTCCAGAGGATTTTTCTTTTTCAGAGACTCTTCATTCCATGAGGGAACATTTTAAGTGGGAAGGTCAGGACTTCTCTGATTCCAGGAAAAGGCTTAGGGAATTTTTGCTTTTACCCCAGCATAGGCCTTTGGCTATACCACCTGTTCTGGATGTTGTGGAAGATGTGTTTGCAGAGGCTTCACTTAATCCTGATTCTTTGCCTCCTGCTCCTGTTAAACCGGATAGGTATTACAGGGTGCCTGAGGCTCATAAATATCTTTATAAGAGTCCTAGGGCGGACCCAGAAACTGTTAGTCAGGGACCTAAGGGTGTCAAGGCCTCTGTTGTAAAAATCCGGTTCCTCCAGATAAAGAGGCCAGAGCTTTGGATAGATGGGGAAAGAAAGTCTATACTTCTTCCACCTTAGCTATGAGGGCTTTGAATTGCCAGTTTCACATGTTGAAATATCAAAACTATCTTCTTTCTCAATTGAAGTCTAAGGTAGATGCTCTGGCGGAAGGCATTGAGTGTAAAGAATTACAAGATTTGGTACATGTCTCTGAACAGGTGGGTAAACATTCTTTACAATGTGGTTTTGATGCTGTACAGGCCTCGTCTAGGGTGGCTGCCACTGGGTCAGTTCTTCGCAGGCACGCCTGGCTGAGGGATCAGAATTTATCTGACCATGTTAAGACAAGGATTTTGGATGCTCCCTTAAAGTCTGATGTGTTGTTTGGTTCACCTGTGGAGTCAGTCTTGAAGACAATGGAAGACAAGGCTAAGTTTATGCAGGCTGTTAAAGATTTTTTGCAAGTTCAGCCTCCGAAGTTTAGTAGGAACTGGCCTGCTAAGGGGTGGACGTACCCTTCTTATGATTCGCAGTCTAGGGGTAGATCTAGACGTGGTAGGGGCAGAGCTCAGAGCTCCTTCAGACCTAGAACAGGGAGTTCACCTGCACAATCTTCGGGTGAGGGCAGGGGCCAGTCCTTTCGTAAACAGGCCCAATGACCTACCTTTTCAGCTGCCAGATCCTTCTTGCCTGGCAGCACCTTTGGGAGGAAGGTTGGCACTCTTCAAGGAAAATTGGAGTTTGATTACCCAAGACAGATGGGTATTGGATATCATACACCAAGGTTACAAGTTTTATTTCCATACCTTGCCTCCTTTCAAAGGCATGCGGACGTTCCTCCTCAGCAAAGACTAGAGGCTCACAAACAAATTTCTCTGTTGCTTCAAATAGGGGCCATACAACCGGTCCCTCTGCCAGAAGTGGGCCTAGGATTTTATTCTCGCCTGTTCCTAGTACCAAAGAAGGGGAACACGTGGAGACCAATTTTGGACTTATCTATCCTCAACACTTATCTGGACATTCCCAAGTTCAAAATGTTGACGTTACAACAGCTTTTACCTCTGCTGGGCAAAGATCACTGGATGGTGACTCTGGATCTCAAGGAGGCTTACCTTCATGTTCCTGTCAGGCTAAGTTGCAGGAAGTATCTGCGTTTTCGCCCTGGGACTTCTCATTATCAGTTCTCTGCATTGCCCTTTGGCTTATCTACTGCGCCCAGAGTGTTCACGAAGGTTCTGGCTCCAGTGATAGCTTTCTTCAGGCTAAGAGGAATACAGATCTATCCTTATTTGGACGATTGCCTGATTCTGGCCCAAGGAAAGGACGAACTTCTTCATCATTTACAATATGTGATAGCAGTGCTAAGATGCCTGGGGTATTCTGTGAACGAAATAAAGTCCAGTCTAGTACCCTCTCAGGACATGTGCTTTCTGGGTGTGAGACTGAATACAGCATCCCAGATGGCCTTTTGACCCCGGACAAACAAAAGAATCTTTCTCTTTACTTCCATCAATTGTCTCATCAGTCCAGGCTGACTGCAAGGACAGTCCTTCAAGCCTTGGGGTTCATGGCATCTTGTATTCTGGTGCTTCCCAATGCCAAACTGCATATGAGGAAGCTACAATGGTATCTCAAAAATGTATGGACACAGCACTGCCAAGATATGGACACTGTCATTCAGATAATACCTTGCATTCAAAAGGAATTTTTGTGGTGGGCTCAGGAATGTCACCTAAACAAGGGACTCTCTGTGACCCGGCCAGAGGCGAGTCAGATTCTAACGACAGATGCCTCAGACAAAGCTTGGGGAGCTCATCTAAATATAAAGTGGGTACAAGACACGTGGCCTGCCAGACTTCAACATCTACATATCAACTTGAAGGAGATGTTAGCAGTCCAATTTGCATTAATAGCTTTCAAGGATTTACTTCTTCCAGGGCAGGTGTTGGTTCTAACAGACAACACAACTGTCATGTGGTACATCAACAAGCAAGGGGGAACACATTCTTATCCTCTATGCAGACAAGCAATGATTTTGTGGGAGACTGCTCTCAGTTTACAGCTAAATCTTCAGGCAAGGTTTCTGCCGGGAGCACAGAACTCCTTAGCAGATGTGTTGAGCAGACAAATTATGGATCCCCACGAGTGGAAATTGGATCCTCATGTATTTCAGAAATTGACAGTGTTATGGGGAACTCCAGACATAGATCTGTTCGCTTCTCCACTAAACTACCAGCTGCCAAAGTTTTGCACAAAAAGGTTTCATCCCACAGCTTGGAAAGTGGATGCTCTTTCATTCAATTGGAGCAATCTTCATGTGTATGCCTTTCCACCTCTGCCTCTCCTCCCAAAGGTACTCCTGAAGGTCAGACAGGACAAGCCAAAGATGATTTTAATAGCTCCAGATTGGCCTCGACAGCACTGGTACCCATTACTGAGAAGTCTGGTAGGGGAGCCTCCATGGCCTTTACCTTCGATTCCACACCTGCTGTCTCAGGAGAACAGTCATTTACTCAATGTCAAACTTCACTCTCTTCACCTAACAGCCTGGCATATTCTGTTTTAAACCCTGGAGGGTCTCAGCTTCCACAGCAAGTTTTGAATGTTATTTTGGAGGCCAGAAGGCCTAGTACAAGGAAAGTGTACGCAGATAAATGGAAGAGATTTTTATTTTGGAGTACAGCAAAGGAATTTGATGTTTCTAAGCCTAATTTAAGTGTGGCTCTTCAATATCTTACTGAGTTACTGGACAAAGGTTTGTCCTTCTCTTCTATTAAGGTTCATGCTGCAGCAATTTCTGCTCACTATGACTGTGACCCACCATTGTTTTCTCATCCTTTGTTTAAGCAATTCCTTAGAGGGGCAAAGAATATAAGACCCCCGTAGAGCTCCTACTCCTGCTTGGGATCTCAATTTTGTGTTGGAGAAACTCACTCTACAACCTTTTGAGCCTGCAGCTACTGCCGAGTTGAAATATTTATCATGGAAGACTGCTTTTGTTGGCCATTACCTCTGCAAGAAGGGTTTCTGAATTACAGGCCCTTATGGCGGTTGAGCCTTTCTTAATTTTCCATAAGGATAGGGTATCTTTGCGTACTAATCCTTCCTTTATGCCTAAAGTGGTTTCTAGTGTGGCTTTAAACCAAACTATTCATTTGCCTACTTTTTATGCAAACCCCCAAAATAAAGGGGAAAAGATTTTGCACACTTTGGATATACACAGGCAGTTGCGATATTATTTGAGCAGAACTAAAGGGTTCAGGCAGTCTCAGCAGTTATTTGTTTCATTTGCTTTGGGTTCTCAGGGCAAGCCTGTGTCAAAACAAACTATTTCTAAGTGGATTGGGTTTTGTATTGCTTTCTGTTATTCCCATCATGGTAAGGAGATTCCAGCTGGGATTAGGCCTCATTCCACTAGGGCTACTGCCACTTCTACAGCTTTTTAAGGGGTGGCAACTAAAGATATTTTGGAGGCAGCTACTTGGAGTTCAGTGCATACTTTCTCTAAGCATTACCACCTTCCACTTTACTCTAAATCTAGGGCTGGTTTTGCCACTGCAATTTTACAGGGCATTTTGGCAGCTCCTACTGCTTTATAGTTTTGCCATCCTCTTTTGCCTCTGCTTTGGGATTCTACCCAAGTGTAAGGACTGCAGCAATGTGAGATGAAGAACATAGTACAGTTTTGTACCTACCATAAATGTAGATGTTCGAAGATCCACATTGCTGCAGTCCAATTTACCCTCCCTCCTTCCCCTCTGTAGTTAGAGGCGGTTGTGTGGTTTGGGTTGTGAATATTGTGGATATTGTATATATTGTACATATGATTAGTGCAAGGGTGGTTGGTTGTTTTTTGTTGTCTTTTGGGTTTGACCTTTCTTTTTAGAGTCTTCTGACATCTGGGGCAAGAAAAGACTGAGGATATGACGTCGGTCATGCGCATTTGTACCCTGACGTTCTGATGTCAGTCTTAAGCGCCTTGACCGACGTCAGCCTAATACTTTGATATTCGGGCCGACCGAGGACAGCGGACTACCCAAGTGTAAGGACTGCAGCAATGTGGATCTTCGAACATCTACATTTATGGTAGGTACAAAACTGTACTTTTTCATCAGCGACCTTTTCCATGCGTTCGCTGAATTACCTGTGTCATTTCACTCGTCTCCAGAGGGACTTGCTCAAGGATATGAGTGAAGTGTTGAAGGACCCATCAGCTGTGGGGTTTCAAGATAGGATGAATTCCCAGCTGGCTACCCTTAATTCAGTAGTTAACTCCTCCATGCGCCTGATTTCGTATGCGGCTGATGGAGCGAGCAGAGCCGCAGGTACAGGGGTGGCTTTACGTTGCCATGCCTGGATGCGGCTATGTAGCTTTGCGGACCCTTTCAAGGCGTCTTTCACTAACTCCCCTTTTGACGGATCATTTCTCTTTGTTCTACAAGTGAAGGATACTCTGGCAAGGTGCGAGGTAGAAGGTAAGACTCTTTCTGCCGTCGGAGTCCGTTTTTCTACCCCTTCTCGGCCTTGCCTCAAAGGTCAGAAGGGGGGGAAATGTGGTTCCGCAAACAACCACAGGGAGTCTTACCGGACGCACAGAGTAGTTTCCCCTCTAGAGGCAGAGGGGGGAATAATAATAATAGACGCCGTCCTAGAGGTAGAGGGGGCCCGCAGAATCAGGGTAGTCGAGAAACCTTCTCTGACAAACCCTTTCAGCACCCCTGAGGGGTTGCCCGACTGTCCACCTTCGGAGGCAGTCGGGGGAAGATTATCTCTGTACCCAAAAGCCTGGCTTTCCCTTACTCTAGACAAGTGGGTACAGTCTATCATATCCGAAAGCTACAGAATCCCTTTCATTCGCATCCCAAAACAGTCCGGAAAATCCCTTCCAGACGTTCCACCCAGTCAAAGGGAACAAGCAGCACTAGAAATTTCAAAGCTTCTAGCAAAAAGAGCCATTCAACCAGTTCCAGCAAACCAACAAGGATCCGGAATTTACTCCAAATTCTTTTTGGTTCCAAAGAAAACAGGGGACTGGAGACCCATTTTGGATCTCAGCAACTTGAACAAGTTTGTCAAGAAAACAAAATTTCGGATGGTCACGCTGCAGTCCATCCTGCCCTTTCTGGGCCAGGACAACTGGATGTGCTCCATAGATCTCCAGGATGCGTACTGTCACATCAAAATGAACAGACCATCCAGGATATTTCTCCGCTTCAGGCTAGGGGCCAGTCATTTTCAGTTCAGGGCCCTGCCCTTTGGTCTCACTACAGCCCCCCCGAGTGTTCACCAAATGCATGGTAGTGGTCGCCACTCATTTGAGGGGCCAGGGATTCCAGGTGTTTCCGTATTTAGACGACTGGCTCCTGACTGCCACCACCAGGCATCTACTTCTCTTAGCCAGAGACTACACCTTACGAACCTGTCAGACTCTAGGCATCTCTGTAAATTACGAAAAGTCTGTATTGTCGCCTTGTCAATCTATTACCTTTATAGGCGCAAGATTAGACACAGTCAGTCTGTCAGCCAGACTTACTGAACAAAGAGTAGCAGACATTCACAAGCAGGTTTCCCTTCTCTTACGACAAAACAAGGTCAAGGTCAGATTGGTGTTGAAAGTCCTAGGGGTTATGGCGGCTATTCCTCTCCTCCCCTTAGCCCGCTTTTACATGAGGATTCTTCAGTGGATGCTTTTCACTCGGTGGTCCTTTCAACTTCTTCCAATGTCCCACACTATCAGCATAACTCAGTCATGCAGGAATCATCTTCTCTGGTGGGTCACATCCCCCCAACTTCTTCTAGGAAGACTCTTCACCCCCCTGCCCCCGGCTGCAACTCTGACAACGGACGCCTCCCTGATAGGGTGGGGGGGGGCATTACCAGGGCAGGACAGTCCAGGGCACGTGGCAGCCGATAGAGTGCCACTTGCACATAAATGTTCTAGAGATGAGAGCAGTGCTTCTAGCGTTGCAAGCCCTTCAAGACTCTCTTCCCAAGGGAACTATAGCAATTCAGACGGACAGTATGTCCGTAGTGTGGTACATCAACAAGCAAGGCGGAACCAAATCTTACCCGTTATGTCGAGAAGCACTCAGACTGTGGCAATGGGCGATCTCTTCTCAGCGCTTCCTGATAGCAACGCACATTCCCGGCAAGTCCAGTGTGATAGCAGACAGATTGAGCAGAGCAGTCCTCATGCCTCACGAGTGGTCTCTGAAGAAATCAGTGTTGGAAGAAGTTTTTCGAACTTGGGGCAATCCTTGCTGCGATCTTTTTGCCACTCCCCAAAACAGCAAGTGTGCCGAGTTCTTCACTCTCTCTTTCCCCTTCCAGGTCATCCCATCAGAGACGCTCTAGCTCATGACTGGCCTCCGGGGCTTCTGTATGCTTTTCCCCCCTTCCCACTGATACCTCAGCTGATTCGGAAAGCCATTGCTCTGAAGGCCTTAATGATCCTCATTGCCCCTTATTGGCCTCGACAAGTTTGGTTTCCCTTTCTTCATCATTACCTTTTGGCGCAACCATGGCATCTGGACCCAGTTCCAGATCTCTTGATCCATCAATCGGGTCAACTGCACCAATCCCTTTCTTCTCTGAACCTCACAGCGTGGTTCCTCCAATTCCAACCTTAGCCAGGCTTCCCTTAATATCTCACTCAGTTAGAGATATTTTGATAGCTTCTCATAAGTCTTCTACCCGGAAGATTTATAGCGGCAAATGGAAACGTTTCTCTTTTTGGGCAGTGTCCAGGGAAATAGACCCCTTTACTGCTCCTATTCAGTCCATTCTTGATTTCCTAGCTGAGCTTTTCCAAGCAGGCTCTTCTCCTTCTACTATCAGAGTTCAATTGGCGGCTATATCTAATTTTCATGTGGGTGTGTCAGAGTCTACTATCATGTCCCACAAACTCTGTAAGGCTTTTCTGAAAGGAGTCTTTCTTCTTAAGCCCCCTGTCAAGGATCCACCTCCTCCATGGGATCTGAACTTGGTTCTAGCATCTTTGATTCTACCCCCCTTTGAACCTGCAGCTTCATGTTCTATGAAGTTACTGTCTTGGAAAACACTTTTTCTTATAGCCATCACTTCGGCTAGAAGGGTTTCGGAACTTCATGCTCTATACTGTCGTCCCCCGTATCTAATTTTTCACAAAGATAGAGTATCCTTGCGTACCAATCCATCTTTTTTGCCTAAAGTGGCCTCTCAAACAAACCTGAATCAAACTATTGATCTCCCAGTTTTTTTCCCCAATTATGGTAACAGGTCAGAACAGAAATTGCACTCTTTAGATGTTCATCGCCAACTAAGGTATTATTTAGACAGGACTAAACAGTTTAGAAAAACAGACCAACTGTTTGTTTCCTATGCGGAAGGCAAGATGGGTCTTCCAGTCTCTAAAGTGTCACTTTCGAGATAGCTTACTTCTACGATTACCTTTATTTATGAGATCAGAGACCAACAATTGCCCTCTAAGCCTAGGGCTCACTCTACAAGGGCCTTAGCTACATCCATAGCCTTTCAGGATAGGCTTCCTATTGATTCTATTTGTTCAGCAGTGACTTGGGCTTCACCTCATACCTTCATTTCTCATTACAAGTTGGACATAGCCTCCAGAGACCGTGCCAACTTTGGTTCCACTGTTCTCAAGAGTCTGTTCCGATAGCCCACCAGGGACAAGGTGCTAGGGACGCGGTCCCATCCAGCAAGAATGAGGCGAGATAGACAACTTAACATTAAGAAGTTATGTACCTACCATAACGTTCCATGTTAGTTGTCTTCTTCTCACCTTCTTTCTTGCGTCCCACCCTCCTTCCCCCTAACCTGGACAGACCTAGAGGAGATTGTTTTGTGACCTTTCTAATCCTTTCTCCCACGGTTTACCACCTCTATATTTCCTCTGTTAGGTTTAAGTCACCTCACAGTCAGCCCTATAGAGGTGGATTACCCTTCTCCATGTTATGGAGCTTTTTTCTTGCTTGGCCTAGCTTTCAAACGAGATCTGAGGAGTTACCGCCTAGCATTGTGGGATATGGGGGGGCCTTGAGCCGGTGAAATTAGCTCTCGAGCTTTAGTATTGGCCGAGTCGGAGCCGAGAATCGGCTCCGAACCCATCCAGCAAGAAAGAAGGTGAGAAGAAGACAACTAACATGGAACGTTATGGTAGGTACATAACTTCTTATTATCTTTCACCAAGATAGGATGTCTTTACGGACTAATCCTACTTTTATGCCTAAAGTGGTTTCCAAAGTGGCTTTAAATCAAACTATTCACCTGCCAACTTTTTTCACTAATCCACAAAATAAGGGGGAAAGGATCTTGCATTCCTTGGATGTACACAGACAACTTCGTTTTTACCTGGACAGAACCAAGGATATCAGGAAAACAGAGCAACTGTTTGTTTCTTATGCAACAAACTCCCAAGGCAAAGCCATTTCAAAACAGACCATTTCTAAATGGATTGTGCATGGAATCAGATTTTGTTACTCTCATCATGGAAAACAAATCCCAGGAAAAATTAGGACTCTCTCTACCAGAGCTGCTGCTACTTCAGCTGCCTTTCTCAGGGAGGTACCTACCAAAGATATTTTGGAAGCTGCAGCTTGGAGTTCAGTGCATACTTTCTCTAAGCACTATAATCTCCCTCTTTACTCTAAGTCTAGGGCAGGCTTTGCTTCTGCAGTCTTGCAGGGCCTTCTAGCCGCCCCTTCTTCTCTATAACCACCACCCCTTATCTCAGCTTTGGGATTCAACCCTACAGTGATGACTGCAACAGTGAAACACAATGAACATAGTACAGTTGTGTACACTTACCATAAATGTAGATGTTCGAGTGTCTTCACTGTTGCAGTCTGGGTTACCCTCCCTCCTGTCCCCTCTTATACTTTCACTAGTGTGCTTACCTACTTCACCTTTCTTCTGAGGTGTATTTGCTACAGGCTATGGGGTTTGTGGTATGTTATTTTTTGTTTTTTACCATTGGCCTTCATTTTTAGGCACCTGACATCTGGGGCAAGAAAAACTGGAGAACATGGCGTTGGCTGGCAGCTTTGTTCTCCTGGCGCTCTGACGTCAGGGAGTATGACTGAACAGCCGATGCCGGACCCAGACTTTGGGATTCTGGCCGACCGAGGACTGCCTGCCGGCAGGAAGAACCCTACAGTGATGACTGAAACAGTGAAGACACTCTAACATCTACATTTATGGTAAGTGTACACAACTGTACTTTAAGCCATCCGACTACCGATATTCCGAAAAAAAGTAAGGATAAAGACAGACAGACCACATAGGTCCAAAATAGCCGATGACGCTACCGTTAAGCTAGTTGCCAGTCCACCGGTACTCAGTGAGGTGCTTTTACAGCCCCTGATACCCGCTACTTCAGATTCGCAGGCCTCTACTGAGGACCCATTCAGAGACCGGTATGCCGCGAGATGCTTCTTCGACTATGGAACCTGCGGATGTCTCTACCTTGGAATGGTCCGAAGCCACTGTGCAGGCACTGGCTTCTGAGGGTGTATTCAGGCCTACAGACTTGCATTTTAAACCAACGCCATCTTCTTCATCCAGGACTAAAACTTGACTCGCGCCTAGAAAACCAATGTTCAAACCGCATGGTCAGGCCCATATGCCTAAAAAACAAATGTTTAGCACGGCTGAAGACCTTATTACTTTAATTAGGGGAAGCCAGCCTTCCCCTTCTAAGAGACCTTGAACTGATTTTCCTTCTGATCAGGATTCTGATATTTCTGTTTCTTCTGATTACCAGGATTTGCCCTTATCTACCTATGAGGATTCTGATGCAGAGGATTCCATTCCCTCTGCTTCTCCTCCAGAAGAGTTTTCTTTTGGTGAAACCTTGCACACACTGTCTTAGGGAGCATTTCCGCTTTGAAAGCCAGGATTACTCTGACTCCAAAAAGAGGCTTAGGGAATTCTTCCTCAACACAACCCTTTTGCTATCCCTCCTGTTCTGGGCATTGTAAATGATGCTTTCTTGGAATCTAGCCTGTCCCCAGACACTTCACCTCCAGCTCCCAGAAAACCTGACCGGTATTACACAGTACCTGACTCTCACAAATTCCTCTTCAAGAATCCTACTGCGGATCCAGAGACCATTTCCCAAGGTCCAAAGGGCATTAAGGCTACTGCTGCCAGAAATCCTACCCCTTCTGATAGAGATTCTAGAGCCTTGGACAGATGGGCTAAGAAGTTGTACACTTCTGCTACTTTGGCCATTAGGGCTTTAAATTGCCAGTTTCATATGTTAAAGTACCAGCAGCGTATTATGGGACTACTTAAACAGAAAATGATGTTGATTCCGGACTGTGCTGAACATAAAGAATTACAGGATTTAATGCATTCTGCTGAACAAGTTGGTATACTTATTTTGCAATGTGGTTTTGATTCTTTAGAAGCATCTTGCAGGGTTGCTGTCACTGGGTCTGTACTTGGAAAGCATGCTTGGCTTAAGGAGCAAAACTTGCCAGATCAGGTTAAAGCTAAATTACTGGATCCTCCCTTAAATCAAGACTGCTTGCTTGGCAACAAAGCAGAAGTCGTCCTCAAAAAGATGGAGGAAAAAGCTAAATCTATGCAAACTGTTAAAGATTTCCTGCAAGTACAGCCTCCCAGATTTAGTAGGCATTGACCTTCAAAGTATTGGTCCTTTCCAGTCTCTTCCAGGCCTTCAGTCCAAACCCAGGAACAGCAGATCACCTAGGTTACAGTCTCCGGCTACGCACAGGCCTAAGCAGTGGGGGGCTCCCACTTCCAAAGCAGGAAGTAGTAAGACACCCCCATACTGGAAAAATGTCACAATGACTTAACCTTAACCCATCCAAGCCTTGCTCAACTGCCTGTTCCCATAGGAGGAATGCTTGCCCTGCATGAAAAAACTGGGAACTCATTACCCAGGACAAATGGGTTTTAAATATAGTTTTCCAAGGATACAGATTCGACTTCCACACCCTACCGACCCTAAACGGTTGGCCAGACTGACCCCCAAATCAGTGGGCAGAGGCTCAACAGCAGGTTTTCTCTTCTAAGTATCAGGGCTATTCAACCTGTCCCAGCAGAAGAAAGGGGACAAGGGTTTTATTCAAGACTTTTCCTTATACCCAGAAAAGACATCTCCTGGCGTCCTATTCTGGACCTCTCTATTCTAAACACCTTTTTGGTAATCCCAAAATTCAAAATGCTAACACTTCAACATCTGCTTCCTATGCTAGTCAAAGATGCTTGGTTGGCAACCTTAGACTTAAAGGAAGCTTACCTGCACATTCCAATAAGGGAATCTTGCAGGAAATACCTACGCTTCAGGGCAGGCTCCATGCACCATCAGTTCTCTGCACTTCCCTTTGGCTTATCTACTGCGCCCAGGGTATTCACAAAGTGTCTAGCTCCAGCCATTGCATTTTGCAGGCAGAGAAATATTCAGATATACCCATACCTGGACAGTTGTCTGATTCAGGCAGAAAGCCAGGACTTGCTATTGAAACATCTGGCATTCATAAAGAAGCTTCTAACCTCACTGGGGTACACCATAAGTGAAAATAAATCTCGCCTAGTACCCTGCCAACAGATTGTATTCCTGGGAGCTAGCTTGAACACAACTTCCCAGATGTCTTTCCTGACTCCAGAGAAATGCGTTTATTTGACAACCTACTGGCCACAAAGACCCAGCTATCTGCAAGCCCTGGGGTCCATGGCCTCTTGCATTCTACTAATTCCATATGCGAGACTGCATATGAAGAAACTACAATATCATCTAAAAAGCCTATGGTGCCAACATTCTCAAGACCTGGAGTCAATGATTCCTATCATTCCTTGTATAAAGACAGAGTTCCTTTGGTGGGCAGAGGCCTGCTACCACAAGGGGCTCCCTTTCACTCTACCCCCTGCCGCCCAAACCCTAACAACAGACCCATCAGACTATGCATGGGGGGCTCACTTGGCAGGGCAGTGCATTCAGGGCAAATGGAACCAGAGTCAGATGCACCTGCATATCAGCCAAAAAGAAATGTTAGTTGTACAGAATTCCCTGACAGCCTTCAGAGACCACATCCTTCCAGGGCAATTATTGGTAAAGACAGACAACACCACAGTTAATGTGGTACATAAACAAGCAGGGGGAACCCACTCGTACCCTCTCTGCAGACTAGCCATGGCTCTATGGAATACAGCCTTGAGCTACCAAGTGCACCTACAAGCTCAGTTCCTGCCAGGCAAGGCTAAATTCACTGTCAGACAACTTAAGCTTAAATCTCATGGATCCGCATAAATGGAAACTGGAATTAAAAATATTCACCCTCTTGAGGAACAAATGGGGGACTCCAGAGATAGACCTGTTTGCCTCCCCTCAGAACTACCAATTGGACAAATTCTGCACAAGGACTCCGCACAGTCAAGCTTGGAAAGTGGATGCCCTGTCCTTTACCTGGGAAAGCCTCTCGTTTTATGCCTTTCCCCCTCTGCCTCTCCTCTCGAAGGTTCTGCTAAAGATCAAACAGGACAAGCCAAAGACAATACTGATTGCACCAAACTGGCCATGCCAGCATTGGTACTCCCTCTTGTGCAGTATGACACTGCTGGAGCAATGGCACCTACCTCAGACACCTTCTCTGCTGTCTCAGCAGGCAGGCCAGATTCTGCACCCTCATCTTCAAACCCTGAACCTTGCAGCCTGGCTTATTCCTTGAGCTCTCCAATAGCATCCCTCAGTAAGCAGGTGCGAAATGTCATTTTGGAAGCAAGGAGGCCTAGTACTAGAAAATCCTATGCTGAAAAGTGGAAAAGATACTGTTCCTGGAGCCAGACCCAGGGGATGGGCACAACAGTGTCCAATTTACTTCATATTCTTCAGTACTTAACAGAAGTACTCCACAAGGGCCTATCCTTCTTCTCGTCAATTAAAATTCATGCCTCTGCCATTTCAGCACATTATAATACTGAACCACCCCTCTTCTCTCACCCCTTGCTAAAGCAATTCCTCAGAGGGGCTAAACATTTAAGACCCCCCCCCAGGCGAGCCCCTACTCCAGCCTGGGACCTTAACTTTGTTTTGGAAAAGCTCACTCTCCCTCCATTTGAACCAGCTGCAACTGCAGAGTTGAAATTTCTTTCTTGGAAAACAGCCTGCCTTCTAGCCATCACTTCAGCAAGAATAGTGTCTGAATTACAGGCCCTCATGGCAGTGGAGCCCTTCATTATCTTCCATGCAGACAGGGTTTCTCTCAGGACCAATCCTTCCTTTATGCCCAAAGTGGTGTCTAGTGTGGCCCTAAATCAGTCCATTCATTTGCCTACCTTTTTCCCGAATCCACAAAACAAAGGAGAACAAATTCTGCACTGTTTGGACATGCACAGACGACTCGGATTTTATGTCGACAGGATGAAGCCTCTCAGGAAATCCGAACAGCTGCTAGTTGGCTTGGCTGCAGAGGCCGAGGGGAAAGCCATTTCTAAGCAAACCATTTCTAAATGGATAGTCCATTGCATTCATTTCTGCTACAAGCACCATGGAAAACCTACCCCACAGTGGATAAGATCACATTCTACCAGGGCTGCTTCTACCTCTACAGACTTTCTCAGAGGGCTCCCTACCAGGGACATCCTAGAAGCTGCTACCTGGAGCTCTGTACATACCTTCACCAAGCATTACCACATGCCTATTTTGTCATCACATATGGGTTGTCTTGCCTCAGGCAGCCCTTCGGTCGGCCGGATTCCAAAGTCTGGGTCCGGCGTCGGCTGATGTCACAATTTCCCCGACGTCAGAGCGCCTGGGGTATAAAAGCGTCAGCCGACGCCATCTTCCCCAGTCTTTCTTGCCGCGTGGTGCCCGAAGCAGAAGCAGTTCGCAAGTGCCGGTCAGCCAGCTCCTGTAATTCAACTACCGAAGACTTCAAAAGCTAAGTACCCCATTGGGGACTCTTTCTTGCCTCAGCCGATGTCAGATAAAGTTAATAATTGCTTAACTTGTGGGAAACAAATACCTCATAAGGATTTCAACTCTTACTGCCTCCCCTCCCTAGGCCCAGACCACGATGTCTCGGCCTGTTCAGCCTGTGCTTCCTTCAACCAACGCACTCTTAGACGTCGGGCGGAGTTTGCATAGGAATTTTTGGGGGCTAGTTTTTCATACAATATGCCGTCGGAGACTCCGACTTCAGATTTAATAAAGAAACGGAAGGACAAGGACCGACACACGCGGGCCGCGGTTTTGGCTGAAACCACGGCCAGGCCTACCGCGAGTGTCTCTGTCTCGGCTGAAACAGAGTCCTTGGTACTTCCAACCCCCGAAACTGCTCAACCGACAACCCCGGCCCCGGAGGCCCCTGCTGAGTCGGTTATTGAATTTCCTTCAGAAACTGGTGTCTTGGAAACTTCCGACACCATTCCTCTAGACAAAACTACACCAGCACGTGGTGCAGCTAGGCCTCCTGCATCCATGTCCATAAAGGCATTCACCAGGGCTAAAGCTGCTAAACATACAAAAGCTATGCCTCCCAGGGTTACTCCTCAGGGACCCTCTACAAGTTCACAGATTCTAACCTTAGCAGAGGACCTTATTTCCTTGATTAGGGGCTCTCAACCCCATCCAGACAGGGGCTCTCAACCTCCTCTAGACAAAAGGCCCAGGGTTGAGCCCTCTGATCCCCACTCCTCAGAGGAGGCCTCTGATGGCTCTGCTCTCTGACTACCAGGAGGAGGCTTTTTCGGCCTACAAGGATTCTGATGCAGAGAAATCAATCCCCTCGGCCTCCCCTCCTGAAGAACTATCCTTCAGGGAGAGCCTTTACACTATGAGAGAGCATTTCAAATGGCAGGGACAGGAATTCTCTGATTCCAGGAAAAGATTAAGAACTTTTCTGCATTTACCTCAGCATAGACCTTTGGCTATTCCTCCTGTTTTGAATGTCATTGATGATGTGTACTCTGAGTCTAGCATAACCCCTGACACTCTTCCTCCGGCCCCTGTCAAGCCCGATAGGTACTACAGGGTCCCGGACTCGCATCATTTTCTTTACAAGGCTCACTCTGCTGATCCAGAAACTATTTCCCAGACCCCTAAAGGGGTTGCAGGTGCCACTACTAAAAATCCACTCCCCTCTGAAAGGGAGTCCAGGGCTTTAGAGAGATGGGGTAAAAAAGTGTATACTTCTGCTACTCTTTCTATGAGGGCATTAAATTGTCAATTTCATGTGATACAATGAAACAAGAGTATTTGTTAGATGAATTGCATAAGAAACTGTCTTCACCTGAACCCCTAGATCATAAACCACTTCAGGATCTGGTACATAACTCCCAGCAGGTTAGCAACCATTTCTTACAGTGCGGTTATGATGCATTGGAAGCTTCATGTAGGTCAGCTATGACAGGTGCAGTCCTACGTAGGCATGCTTGGCTGAAGGAACAATCTCTGCCAGATCATGTTAAAGCTAAGCTTCTGGATGCTCCACTGGAAAAGCAAAAGTTATTTGGCTCCACTGCCCAGGAGGTCTTAAAGAAATTTGAGGAAAAGGCAAAGTCTGTACAAACAGTCAAAGATTTTCTACAAGTCCAACCACCAAGATTCAGCAGAAATTGGCCTACCAAGAATTGGTCCTTTCCGGACACAGAAAGATTTCAGAGAGGCAAGAACAGGCACGCCAGAGGTAGAGGGCAAGCTAGAGGCTCCTACAGAGGACGTCAATGGCAGCCTCCCAACCAGAGAGGTAGTGCAGGACCTACAACTGCTGCACAAGGACAGACTCAATGACTTTGCTTTGACTCCGCCAACCAGGGCTCAATTAGAAGCACCTTTCTGTGGAAAGCTTTCTTTATTCTCAGAAAATTGGCACAGTATTACAAGAGACAAATGGACACTGCAAATAATGGACAGAGGATACAAGTTCCATTTTCACACATTGCCAAAAAGAAAAGGCATGCCAGACCTGCCACCAAATCAAAGGGCAGAGGCTTTGAAACAAATCTCCAACTTAATGCAAATGAAAGCTATAGAGAAGGTTCCTCTTTCAGAACAAGGCCAAGGATTTTATTCCAGACTATTCCTTGTTCCAAGAAAAGAAAATCAATGGAGGCCTATTCTCGACTTGTCCGCACTGAATACTTATCTCATTGTGCCAAAATTCAAAATGCTGACTCTACAGCAACTCCTTCCCATGCTGGGCAAGGGGTCTTGGCTGGTGACTCTAGACCTCAAGGAGGCATACCTGCATGTCCCTATCAGACAAAGTTGCAGAAGACACCTCATATTTCTTGCAGGTTCAGAGCATTATCAATTCTCAGCATTGCCCTTTGGCTTATCTACTGCGCCCAGAGTATTCACGAAATGCCTGGCATCAGTAATTGCACACTGCAGACTTCAGGGGATTCAAATATACCCATATCTGGACGACTGCCTTATACAAGCGGACAGCCAACAAACTTTGGTAAAGGATTTGAATTATGCCATCCACCTACTGCAGGCCTTGGGACAATACAGTCAACATTCATAAATCAAGACTTGTTCCATCCCAAAGAATAACTTTTCTGGGTGCGGATCTAGACACAACCACCCAAATGGCTTTTCTCACAGAAGAAAAACAGACAACTACCGGATTACTTCAAGAATCTGACAAGACAAACTCAGCTGACTGCAAGGAAAATCCTGCAGGCCCTGGGTTACATGGCATCTTGCATTCTTCTGATTCCACAAGCAAGGCTGCATATGAGGAAACTACAATGGTACCTAAGGAGTTTATGGACTCAGCACAGTCACAGCTTAGAAACTTTGATCCCACTCATTCCATGCCTCCAAAAGGAATTTCTGTGGTGGGCTCAGGCAAGCCAGTCAAACAGGGGTCTGCCCTTCAGCAAGCCAATAGCCAGCCAAACCATTACAACGGACGCTTCAGACCTCTGTTGGGGAGCACACATGGAAGGCAGATGTATTCAGGGACTATCGTCACAAAGGGAGCTACGCATGCACATAAACCAAAAGGAAATGCTGGCAGTGATACATGCAATCGAGGCCTTCAAACTCTTTCTGCATCAAGGCCACCTGCTAATAAGGACAGACAACACCACAGTTATGTGGTACATAAACAAGCAAGGAGGCACCCATTCCTACCCTCTTTGCAGACTGGCAATGAATCTATGGGAACTTTCCTTGAAACTCAATATAGACCTGCAATCCCAGTTTGTGCCAGGAAAAGACAATATACTGGCGGACAGCTTAAGCAGAAATATCATGGATGCACACGAATGGATGCTGCACCCAGACATCTTCCTACAGATAACACAATCATGGGGAAGGCCAGACATAGATCTTTTTGCCTCCCCCCACAATCATCAGCTGAAGAAATTCTGCTCGAGGACATACCACCCACAAGCATGGAAAGTGGACACCCTATCTTTCAGCTGGAGGACACTAACAGTGTATGCATTTCCACCTCTTCCATTAATGACCAAGGTCTTACTGAGGATCAGGACAGAGCAGCCAAAAGTGATTCTGATAGCTCCGGACTGGCCAAGACAGCACTGGTACCCACTGTTAAAGAGCATGTCACTCACGAAACCATGGCCTCTTCCTCAATGGCCACTTCTCCTGACACAGCACAATTACAAAACTCTGCATTCCAACCTGAAAACCTTGCAACTAACAGCCTGGAAAATACCTTGACTCCTCCTCAGGATAAGCTATCCAAGAGAGTGAAGAATATCATCATGGAAGCTCGCCGGCCTTCCACAAGAAAGGCATATTCAGCAAAATGGAAGAGATTTCACACTTGGAGCACCACAAAGGGCCTAGATGCAACAGTGATGAACATGGCACATATCCTGGAATACTTGGCAGAAATGCTCCACAATGGCCTGTCTTACTCTTCCATTAAAATTCATGCTTCAGCAATTTCAGCAGAGTACAATACTGATCCACCAGTCTTTCCTCATCCTCTCCTAAGACGGTTTCTAAGAGGAATTAAAAACATCAATCCTCCAAGGAAACCTCCAGTGCCTACTTGGGACCTTAACTTCGTGTTGGAAAAACTAACTCTGCCTCCCTTTGAACCAGCAGCATCTGCAGAACTACAGTTGCTTTCTTGGAAGACCGCCTTCCTTCTGGCCATAACCTCAGCAAGAAGAGTATCTGAGTTACAGGCCCTCATGGCAGTACAGCCATTTCTTATTTTTCATCAGGACAGAGTCTCATTGAGAACCAATCCTTCATTTATGCCAAAGGTGGTATCCAGGGTCTCATTAAACCAAGCTATTCACCTGCCTACCTTCTTTCCAAATCCACAAAACAAAGGGGAGAAACTTCTGCACACCCTGGACATACACAGACAGTTACGCTACTACTTGGACAGAACTAAAAGCTACAGAAAAACTGACCAGCTGTTGGTAGCATATGCTGCTGGTGCACAAGGAAAAGCAATTTCCAAACAGACAATTTCAAAATGGATAGGGAATTGCATTTGTTTTTGTTATTCCTTTCATGGAAAAACTGTGCCAGCTAACATTAGACCTCATTCCACCAGAGCCACAGCCACCTCCACAGCCTTCTTAAGAGGGGTGGCTACCAAAGACATTTTAGAAGCTGCTACATGGAGCTCCGTGCATACATTTTCCAAGCATTACAATTTACCTTTATATTCCAGATCCAGAGCAGGTTTTGCTACGGCAGTCCTGCAGGGCATTTTAGCTACACCATCCTTTACATAGATCCTCCACCCCCAGATTGGCTATGGTATTCTACCCATATGTGATGACTGCAGATGCATCCTTGAAGGACATAGTACAGTTTTGTACCTACCATAAATGTAGATGTCCGATAGGTATACATCTGCAGTCAGGTTTACCCTCCCTCCTTCCCCTCTTTGGTATTTATTGGGTACTTTTTCCCTCTCATAGCTAGCTGGGGTTATCTATTATGGTGTATTTGTTTTATATATATATATATATATATATATATATATATATATATATATATATATATATATATATACTTATCTATTTCTGTGCATGTTTGGAATTGATTGCATTTCTCCAAATTTAGCCTTCCTTTGAGGGCACCTGGCATCTGGGGCAAGAAACACTGAGGAAGATGGCGTCGGCTGACGCTTTTATACCCCAGGTGCTCTGACGTCGGGGAAAGGGCGACATCAGCCGACGCCAGACCCAGATTTTGGAATCCGGCCGACCGAAGGGCTGCCTGAGGCAGGACAACCCATATGTGATGACTGCAGATGCATACCTATTGGACATCTACATTTATGGTCGGTACAAAACTGTACTTTCCCCCAGGGGCAGTAGTGAGATTCTAAAGGAAGACTATGCCTACATGGCAGAGGTGGCCCGTAGAACCAGGGATATAGACATGCATTCTATGACAGATCTACCAGTGCTCCTGAAAGGAGGCCCAATTGTCCACCTCTGGAGGCAATCAGGAGTCATTTATTGTTGCACCAGAGTACCTGCCTAGGAATTACAGAAGATTATTGGTGCAGAAAATCATTACCAGAAGTTATGTAATGCCCTTCTCCCTAACACCTTGTTTGACAGGAAAAAAAAATCCCAGATCCTCCACCCAGTCAGTGGGAAGCAGCAGCATTAGAAATAGACAAGCTGCCAGAAAAAGAGAGTCATTCAGGAGGTTCCTCCAGAGCAGAGAGAGAGTTCGGAATTTACTCAAGATTCTTTTTAGTGCCAAAGAAAACAGGGGACTTGAGAGAATATTGAATCTCGGTATTCTGAACAAGTCATTTCAATAAAACAAGTTCCGGATGGTCACTGTTCAGTCCATTCTGCCCTTTCTGCACAAGGACAATTGGATGTGCTGCATAGTAAGCATCTTGTTGCTCCAGGAGATGACTAAGCTTCCAGCTGGGAGCCAGTCATGACCACTTCAGAGTTCTGCCCTTTGGACTCACCACAGGCCTAGGGTGTTCACCCAATGTATGGCAATAGTAGCTCACTTGAGGCTACAGGGATTCTGTGTGTTTCTGTATTTGGGAAACTGGCTTATAACCATTCAATTCCAGGTCAAAAAGATCATTCAACGTTTTTCAATTTCAACTCAACTGATCCTTCAAGCATATTGGGGTCAGTGTCTGCTGCTGTAGGTTAGGTTACACTAAGAAGATATCGCTTGAGAATTCTTCAGTGGACCTTGGCTACTTAATGGTCCTTTCTTCACTAACCCTTAACCACCCAAATCAAGATAACTCAGGCCTGTAAGAATCATCTGCTCTGATGGATATACTCTGATCAGATAATACAAGGTCGTCCCTTTATTCTTCCTCGGTCCAAGGCCATAGTTAACACGGATGCTTCCCAGATAAGTTAAGTCTGTGTGTATATTTCTTTGGAAGGGCAGTCCAAGGCACATGATCCCCCGAAGAGGGCAGCACTCATTTAAATGTCCTGGAGAGCCATCCTAGCTTTGCAGGCCTCTCAAGACTCTGCTCCCTCCGAAACTATTGTGATTCAAATGGACAGTGTCAGTCGTCTGATACATCAACAAAGAGGAACCGAATCTCATCACCTGTGTCAAGAAGCTATGACAGTGTAGCAATGGGTGATCTTATCCAGTCAGTTTCTGATAGCAACTCAAATTCTGGGGAAATCCAATGTGATAGTAGACAAGTTGAGCAGGTCCATTCTAATGCCTCACGAGTGGTCAGTCAACATGAAAGTTGCAGAAAAAAATTTTCATTGATGAGATCAACCTTGCTGCCACCTCTTTATAGGTTCATAAGTGTTTGCTAGGTTAACGACCACAGGGTACTTTTTAAGCTTAGCCATGCATCCCAAATCTCTGAAAAGTTCTAGTACCCTTGGTAAGTGTAAGCAGGGGCTTGGGAGATGAACAATTTGCAGGTTGCTTGTGTCCATTAGAGGCATAGGTGCATTTCCTGTTCCCCATCCAGATGTCCATATTGCACTTGAGTTGAGTTAGGGAGGAACTCTGCTTCACACGGATGGGGAACCTGTTTCAGAGACGGGACAGTCTCTGGGATAAATACCTGCATCTCCAGCAGGGCAGGTCCTGTTAATATCACAGGCAAGGTTCAAGTCTTTAAACTGGTAATTCTAGTACTGTTCATTTTGTAGATATGCAGGAGGTTATGAGAGTGGGGTCTAACAATGCTCTGTATGCCAGGTGTAGCTCTCCCCTCAACAGCCTGTGGGAGACTGAATGCAGGGATAGGGTTTTGAGGCTGTCTGCATAGAACAATTTAGTTAAGCCTTGTATTCTTTTAGTGAGGAACCTCTGTGGACATTGCAGTTGTTGGGTATGCCTGGTTAGGTGTATACCAAAGGGTGCATTGTACTCAATGTTAGGTCTGATGAATGCAGAATGCAGTGAAACAGTTATTTCCTTGGACCTAGATGCCATATCTTTGTTTATAAGTTGTACAACATAGAATAGTTTAGTTGTCTCACTACTGTAGACATGTGATAGTCAAAGGCCAGATTACTGTCTGTCTGTGTCCGTAAGTCCCTGACTACTGGGTCAACGTTAAAGGGTGTGTTGTTAATATGATAGTTACCAGGGGTGGATGACTTCCTGAAGTATACTATTATGCATATCTTGGCATCTCCCATCAACAAGTGCAGCCGGTTCTTTGCCCTGATTCCTCCACCGGGGAATTGCCAGGGGACTCTCTTCTCCACAATTGCCTCCTTCCGTGTCCTCTACACCAACCCCACAGTACATGTAATCACCAATTTCTCTCAGAAAGCATCTTGATTTGAAAAGCACAGTTATCCTCATTGCCCCTTACTAGCATCATCAGATTTGTTTTCCCTTTCTTTGGCCTCATCTGCTTTGCCCACCATGGATTCTGGATGCAACTCCTGACCTTCTGTCTCATCTGACAGACATGATACACCCGGACATTCTAGGCCTAAAGTTGAACATGTGCTTTCTCCACTTCCATTGATGGTTAGACAGCCCAGGCTCTCCTTCTCTGTCTACCACATTCTTTTATCCTCCCACAAACCTTCCACTAGAAAACTTTACAGAAATAAATGAAAAATTATTTGTTTTTTGGACACATCTTTTTTCAGCACCCATTCTTAAAGTTCTCGCATTTTTAGTTGCAGTTTTTAGTAAAGGTGCTTGCTGTTATACTGGTAAAGTACAATTGTCTACCATTTCCAATTTTCATATAGGAGTAAACAGTTCATCTTTGGCCGCTTCCAAAATTTGTAAAGCCTAAGGGCAACTTTTCTTCTTAGACCCCTATTAAAAGATCCCACTCCTCTGTGGGATTTAAATATTTTACAGTTATTGACAGTCTCCTTTTGAACCATTAGCTAAGTGTGAATTAAATTTTTGACTGGAAAACTATGTTTTTAGTAGCCATTACCTCTGCAAAAAGAGTTTCAGAACTACAGGCCAGCTTCAAAGCCTCCTTATTTGAGTTTTCGTAAGGATAGGGTATCTTTACAAACCAACCCCTCCTTTCTTCTTAAGGTGGTGTTAGAATCCAACATTAATCAGGTTATTAACCCTCCAGTTTTCTTTCCAGATTTCTCAAATAAAAAAGAATATATGTTGGACTTTTTTGGATATTCACAGACAGTTATGTTTTTTCTTCCTAGAGCCAAACATTTCAGGAAATCAGAACAATTATTTATTTTTTCAGGATTAAAATGACTTTAGCTGAATGGCTAACTGACTTTATTGCATTTGTTTACGAAAAATTGGGGTTGTCTTTACCAAAACCACCAAAAGCTCAGTGTACGAGGTCTATGGCAACTTCTTCAGCATTTTTTTATCGAGATCTTCATTGGATGACAATTGTGCAGCCACAACTTGAGCTAATCCTCATACCTTCATTACTCATTACAAATTGGATTTGGTCTCTAGTGGAAGAGCAGCCTTTGGCTCAGTGGTGCTCAGGAATATCCTTCCTTAAGAGTCCCTCTGGGATTTAGGTAGCTGGGAACTCTGCCCCATTTGTTGAGGAATGAATGAAAATGACAACATCAGATAAAGTTATGTACTCCGCATAATGTTCCGTCTGTGTTGTCCATTTTCATTCATCAACTGCCTTCCCTCCAAGCCCCAACCAATTTGACTTTTGGAAGGAATGAAAGATGTTGAAGGAACCAACTTTCCTTTAGTTAAGCTCCAGATGCTGATACTTCATGTTCTTTTATGTTATACAAGTTTAAAGGGTGGGAAACGTGATCTGGGGTATGTTAGGAGACTAGTGTATTATGGGGAAAGGAGGAGCTCGAGAGTTAGTGTTCCAATAGCTGAAAAAAGTGGCCGAGTCGGATCTAGGAAGCGTTTACAAACCCATTTGTTGAAGAATGAAAATGGGAAACACAGATGGAATGTTACGGAGAGTGCATAACTTTTTTTTTTTTTTATTGTGGAAGTGAAATTCCTTTTGAACTTCTTGAACTGTTTGTGGTGAGGATGGACCTTTATTGACCGAGTAGCTGCCAACTGCTGTTTTGGTTCTTGGTAATTTTTTTTTTGTTTTGTTTTGTTAGGAATGTACATAGAATCATGCAAACATGATGGAATTATCTTGGTACACTTACAATTTACATACAAGGTAATACAATTATTAAATTCATTGTATTAAGAGACAATAGTTCTGAAATTTAACGTGTGTTCGTTGATAATTAAAAATAGACTTAATGATATTTACTACTTTAGTTTTAGAAATGGTAAATGTACTATTATTGAAGATTATTTAAATATAGAACACTGATAGATAGCTTACTAGTCTCAAGGCATACTTGTATTAATATTTAAGGTAGATCCCAACACTTTTCATACTAAATAGAATTAATGGTTTCACTAGGTTAAGGAAGTTTGTATGATGCAGGTAATATTCTATTGTTTTATAATTTGAATAGACATTAAAATACTTAACATTTAATTAACAAGTGTAGGTACATTTATCAGTAGTAGTTGAAATTGCTCAGTTTGACAATTTCTTATGGGGTAGCGTTTTATATTAGTTACAGTAATGACTTTCTTTACTAAGGTTAAATCGTTTTTTTTTTTTAGCTTGTGGATAGTTAGTAGGAGCTTTTTGCCTACCATAGTAGACAATTTTGGAACATTAGTTACCATGGTTAGCTGGGCTGTATGCACTAGGAAACAAATGTACTTAGTTTTTGATTATTTGGTATGTTTGTATCATAGTAGTTTAGGTTTTAGAAGGAAGGAATAATGTATTTAATTGAACTTAAATATTGTAAAAATGCCTGAAAATTCCCAGCAATTATAAGACAATACAAGTACAATGAGTTTATTTTCTGTTAATATTAATGCCAATCATTAGCGGACCGGAGTTCCGCTGTGGCGACCCCTAACCGGGAAAAGCCGAAAGACACAACATTAATGGACAAACTAGCAGCAGTAAAAGGAATGCATTAATAATGTACCTAAAAACAAATAAAGGAGATTTTTTTTTCTACAAGAGACCCCATTTAATTGAAGAGAATGTTGATTTATTGAACAAATTTGAATATGAAATTACTGCTTTCTCATTTTTTTTTGGGGGGGGTACTGCCATTCTTTAGAGGAAATCACTGTAAATGCCAAAATTACATACACTATTTCTGACATTAAGGGCACGTGTACTGTAGCTAATGTGTATAACTTCCTATTTAATACAGTATTTGCAAACTTTTATTGGATATTGGGTTTAGGAGTTGGTATATGAAGAAATCATTAAGAAATCTTCCAGTATGCTTGGAAAGGTGGTCTTATTTTAGGAGATTTCAGTTGTATTATGGAGCAAAAGGATACTAGTGCTAAAAAGTGGAAATTCAAAAAGGGGATAGTAGCAAAAGTATTAAATGGTTATCCAGTAATAATTTTAAATGTGTAACAGTTGCTTATACTAATTAAATTTATTTTACCCATTATTCATACGTATATGGCACACAAACACACATTGTTAAAGTCATTGTGTTTACAGATAAATTGTCAGTTTTAAAACTACTTCATGTTTATCAGAACATAATGCCTTGCTTGTGAAATATTACAGTTGATAATAGGAAATGCCACTCTTTGCATATGATATCAGGTTATGTGATGGAAATTAAAGAATTTAAAGAATCTTGTGCGTCGAAGAATTCCATAATTTTAGTGCTAAACATGATATGAATGTAATTATACTTTGCGATTTGCTTAATATACATATTGGTGACAAAATTAAGAAATAATGAAGTAATAAATTAAGGAATAGTATAAAGAATTATTTAACATTCAAGAAAAAATACTTGAAGCAAGATTAGAACAACAAGAAAGAGAAATATATAGAAAAATATGTAACCAAACAATATCAAAATATTCTAGTGCATAAAACAAAAATGGCTCTAGAAAAACTCTTAATTCAAAGTTATGTGATAACAACCAAAATGCATAGAATAACTAATAAAAGGCCAAATTAAAGATGTTATAAATCCATTAAAAATAATAAAACATGAGGTGTTGATGGAATGCTTTCTATATTTAAAAATTACCATGAGGACCTTAATCAAAATAAATTATTAAAGCATATTAAAGGAATATTTAGGCAAAAACCTATGTTTTAAATTTTGGTACTAGGATTATATAGCATTTGTAATAAAATTTATAAAATGCTACCTCATAATATAATTAAAAAAAAAATTATAAAATGCTACCTCATAATATAATTAAAAAAAAATTATAAAATGCTACCTCATAATATAATTAAAAAAATTATAAAATGCTACCTCATAATATAATTAAAAAAAAATTATAAAATGCTACCTCATAATATAATTAAAAAAAAATTATAAAATGCTACCTCATAATATAATTAAAAAAAATTATAAAATGCTACCTCATAATATAATTAAAAAAAAAAACTAAGTCCCATTTTCTCAGTATATACAGTAAACTCTCAGTTAACCGGAACTCAAGCAGCAAAAAAAATTGAAGAAATACAGTTCAATTTTCATGTGTTGCACTTTGTCCCCCCCATCCGAAACATACCTTATCTTTTTAGTTTTCGAGTTTTAAAAAGGAAGATAGGAATAAATTCCCTCTCTCCCTAATCTGAGAACAAGTCAAACCAAAGAGTATAGGGTACAGTATTAATCAGGCCTATTTGTAATAGTAACTCTCAAGCAACCAGAAACTACAGGTGTCTGGTATCTTCCAATCCCAATGGGTGCCGGTTAACTGAGACTTTAGTGTGTGTGTGTGTGTGTGTGTGTGTGTGTGTGTGTGTGTGTGTGTGTGTGTGTGTGTGTGTATATGTATATATATATATATATATATATATTTAAAATATAAAGTGTGTACACAAATATTGTACCCCTTTCATGAAAATGTACTTTAATTTCTCCAGACTTAAAAGAAGGAAAATGGTAGTGTAATATTATGTTATAGACCAGTTTCATTGTTGAGTACAGATTACAAGCTTGTTATGATATTTTCAAGAAGCAGAGTTGTGTTTTTTAATACAAATTAGATGGGTTTTATTATTGATAGACTGGAGGTGGATAATATTAGAGTATTAACACCGTCAGATTTAGCCTCAAGTTCAAATAAACAATTAACATTGTTTAGATGTAGAGCGAGCATTTGACTCCATATAATGGAATTATTTATTTAAAGTCTTTTTGCATTTGGCTTCTCACATGAATTTGTTCTAATAAAGCATTTGTGCACAAGTTTACAAGACTCCTTAAAATTGGTATGTGTATATTTATAGCAAATATTTGCATTAGCTATTGAACCGTTAGGCAGTGGTATTAGATTTAACAGTAGCATAGAAGGTCTTTGTTCTGTACTTTTGTCTTATAATCCGTACTTCTTTTTGCGATATTTTGTCACTAGGTGACATCAGTAATTCATTTGGGGAATTGATAAAAAAAATATTTTTACATGTGTATCTTTAGTGAAATTTTATGAAAATAAAATTGGGGTTATTTTTAATAAAGAACACATTTAATTATAATTCGGATGATGAAGAATAATTGACATATTTAGATGGTGCAATAAAACCTAATATTAATAATTGATTTTCATTTTCAAAATCTTATTGCTGACCTAGATGACATTCCATCCCTTTATTAATCTGTTTTTCTTTTGAAGCAAGATTAGTGCTTATAAAAATTACGATTCTTCATAAAATATTGTTTGTCCTACAGTTCTTCAGTCTAATAAGAAAGCTAGAAAAACTTCTAATTTCTATTTTATGATTTACTTATAAACGAACTTCCTATAAAAATCCCACATTATGTGAATATGGGGGAATTAGTAGTATTTTAAAACCGCGGTGGTGGTGCTGCGGTAGCGTTGTTGCCTCACAGTAAGACGTTGTCCTGTTTGATTCTCAGCTGAAGTGTCTTCTGTGTGGAGACATGCGTGAATGGGCGTACCTTCGTTGAAGGTTGTACGTCAGGGCTGACAACTCGGTACGTAAAAATCTACTGCCAATCATTAGCGGACCGGCGACCCCCTAACCGGGAAAAGCCGAAAGATAGAACATTTACAGTAGTATTATTTTGGTTCACTCCAAATTATAACAAAAAGTAGAAAAGTATTTAGGAACAAATTATATCAGAATCATTCAAGTCTAAAGAACAAAGCAAATTTGGTAGTATATTCTTATAGCTACTTGAAAACTTTTTGGAAGAAAATTAAAAACAAACACATTAAGTATATATTAATTTAATACTTAACATTTTTTAGAAAATGTATTAATAAAACTCCCAGCACTTAAATAGAGATTTAAAATGTTTCCTATTTTTATGTGGATCGATAAAAAGCTAAGATTTTATTAACATGGGAATACTTAAGAGCAAAAAAATATTATACTGTGGTCAGATTGCTATGTTAAAAAAAAAAAATCAGTCACACCTATGGAAACTATTAGGAGGTACAATTTAGAGAAGTATCAAAGTTTATTGCATGCTGCGGTTAAGAAATGTAATGAGTAATTTGTTTATGATGAATGAAGAGGGGGGGAAAGCATTACCTGACATTTATAGTGTTATACTTTCACCTAAGTGTCATCTTAATTTTTCTTAAGGAACAGTAATAGTAATGGTGATTCAAGATAGTGGAGTATGTTTAGATTTTGAGGTATTGATTTTAAATTAAAGATATAATGCTATTGATAAAATCTAAATTTACCACTTGTAGCTTATATTGGAAATATTTACACAGAATAGTTATCACGTCATATATAATTTCTAAGTTTAAGAAAGATAACACAATATATGTTTTTAGAATGTAGAGAAATTTGTGAATTTTTAGAAAAATGTCTGTAAATTTCTTATGAGGTTATGGTTAGATAACTATCATTTCAAAGTAAAACATATTATTGAATATTGCTGCATCTGTAGTTAATAGTAATCTTAAAATGTTTTGGAGTTTATCACTTTCTGGACAACAGCCAGTAAAGAAATGGAAATCAATTGAAGCTCCTTTTATTTGAAGAATTTTTAAATGTTGCTGCCATGTTAAATAAAAATGAAGCAGAAGTTCTAAGAATACGTACTCATAGTAATGCTAAAAGTAATTGTTGTTGGGGTAATTTAGAAACCCCGATTACAAAATGTAGAATAGATTGATTTTTGCAATGATTTATATAAATTATGTGAGGATATGTTTATTATATTCTTTTCTCTGTAAGTGTGTGTGTGTGTGTGTGTGTGTATGTATGTATGTATGTGTATGTGTGTGTATGTATATATATATATATATATATATATGTATATATATATATATATATGTATATATATGCGTGTGTACATATATGTATATATGTGTGAGAGATATATATATTATACATATGTGTATGTATATGTGTGTGTGTGAGTATGTGTGTGTATATATATATATATATATATATATATATATGTAAAGCACTGTTTAACCACGTTGATTTGAATGAAACTTGGCCCCATGTGAGATTCCCAGTATAGTACACATGCACTCTCTTGATTTGAATGAAACTTGGCCCCATGTGAGCTTCCCAGTATAGTACACATGCACTCTCTTCTCTGCAGGGAGCATATCACCAAAGTAATATTAAACTTCAGGAATTGTATTTGAAAGTTAGAAATTAAATCTTGAAATTGATACATTGTACAAAGTATGGCATTGTGTTTCTTTTTTTTTCAAAACAGGTTTATTGTTTTAACATATAAGAGAAATATCATAACAATTTTATACAAGTAATTAAAAATAGGTATTATTATAATATTCAACAAAACAACTAAAGTATTTACAAAGACATCCACTACAATCAGATCAATTAATTAAACTAAAATACCATGCTATTGAAATTAAAATTTTTTTAACAAATTTTGTAAATTATCCCATACAATAAAATAAGATGTTTTTCTGTTTGTTCTAGTCCTAATTGTGTTTATTTCCATATGGCACACTATATTCATAACATTTTTAAATTCATTGAGCGAAGGAGGTGTATCTGAAATCCAATTTCTAGTTATTATTTTCCTAGCCACTGCTAGAATAGACCATAACAAGGGAAGCTTAACCTTTTTAACACTTTGAGATACAGGTGTGTTGAATAATATAAGAGATTTAGAAATAATGAAATTATCTGTAAAAAGAGCCTGCAAAAATTCATTAATTGACTTCCAGTATTCTTTCAATTTTATACAGTCATAAAACATATGAGCCCAGTCAGCATTAATTTCTACATTACATCTCTTACATAGATTATCTTTATTATTTATTTTATTCATCATCAAAGGTGTATAAAAAGATCTATGTAAAAATTTCCAAGTATAAAGTCTACAGACAATGGAAGACGTAGTTCTATAAGCAGATTTCAATATATATTGTTTATCTTGTTGATTTAGTGGGTCCCCATTAATTGAAGTGAAATAATTCCAGTATGAATCTACACTGTAAAAAGTTTCTTGTCTGATAACTTTATGTATGTATGAAAGTTTACCTTTATCAGAAACTTTATGTTGTAAATTTAATATCAAGTAATCAATCAGTGTTGGAATAGATTCTTTAACAGTTATAGACATTAAATCTATTTTATTAATGAGATGTTGTCTAAAGGTCTGAACCTCTAACCAGCAAGTTTCTCTTAGATCAAATTCTTGTTTTAAGAAATCTAGATTTTTAACTTTATTATCAGATATCAACTGATACCAGTACTTTAGATCATTATCTATAGCTAAATGAGTTCCTTCAGAATGGCATTGTGTTTCTGATGAGGGCTTCAACTGCACTGTCAACTCTTGCAAGCCTCATTAGAATATACCTCTAACTGTGAGGTCATCTTTTGTGTGATTATCCCTACTCTGGTAATCCTAAGCTTTGTTTTTCTTAACAGCAGTATCTGTTTGAGTCACATTTAACAGTGGTATTTTCAGTCTTTCAAAAGAACTGTGTGTTACTTTTTTATTCTAAAAATACAGATTGATTCTGTTATGTAGAACATGGCAGGATAATAAAAGTAAAAACATTTCCAGCAGAAAGTTATTTTAAATGTAGTGGTACATTTGTATGTCTGTGTAAATTTTTTGATATTAGAAAGGGTACAGTATTTCTCCATAAAAAAATCTCAGACTGATTATTTTTCTTAGTGCTTCCATGGCATTGAACACAATGGGGCATGGGATTTCTTTTTAAGAGCGATTCTAAAATGAGCTAACAGTTCAGTTTATTCCAAGTCATATTTGTTAAAAAACTGTTACTTTTGCATAAAATTTAAAGGGTAAGAAAGGCTAATTTCTCAGTGTTTGGATTAAATGTGTTAACCTTATTCCAGCTCGTCCTCTGACTTTTTTTCTCTTCCAATTTATGTAAATTTGTTTGTGGGAAGTAAGAGGTATGTACTAGTAGACGAGGTGACATACCATTCAGGGATCTGTCTTGTGTGTTTGTTATGAACTGTTAATACTTTTCTTGGGAGAGTCTACCCAATTTATAGGATAACCTGCAGTATGACAAAAGGAGTTGATTTGTTTTTAAGCAAGGTTTTTTTTAACCTTTAATTAAAACAACATTGTCATCACTCCCCTGCCTACCTTTTGGTGACTTGCTTTTGAGAAACTCAGCATATTATTTTATATGGTGACATCTGCTGTTTGTGGCGGTCACGTGTGTGTGTGTGTGTGTGTGTGTGTGTGTGTGTGTGTGTGTTGTGTGCATGTTGTCTGTGAATGAGAGTATAATATATGCGTTCACACACACACACTGCAGAGCACCTTATGATGTGAGAAACTTTACTTAAAAACTTTTATCAGCTCAAAGTACAGGTTGGAACTGCCAGTAGTAAGCATCCATCTGTGCCAGTTACCATGGTGATAGACAAGACAGGCAGTAAGTCAGAGAGGAAAAAGAAATTAATGTGCCGGAGAAATGCAAAACTGTAAAGTTTATCTCAAATTAACCTATTGCTTTTTAATGTAATATCCTGTTGTCTTCTTTTGCTGAAAGCTTTAAAAGTTAAAGATAGAGCTTCTTTTTAGTGAAGCAGTCTATTAGCAGGTTCGTTGCTGATAACTAGGGTGTGTGGTGAATCTTTTGAGCCTGAATGAGCACTTTATGCTGTTAATCTTTAAGTGCATTTGCTTTGTTGATATAATGGTCTTAATAACATTCACTAATGAATGTCAGTAATGCATGATGGGACAGCATATTTTCATATTCATTATCCAAAAAGAGTTCTGAAAACAGGCCACCAGGGGAAAAATGTTATTTCCATTTGCTTAGAAAAAAGTTCGTCCTCCTAGAATGCTCCATGACTATTTTTGACTGCAGCAGATAGCCGAGAAATTTCCCCCATTCTTCCATCAAGTCAGTCAGGACAAAGAAATGTTCACATTGAGTCTCTCTGTTGAGTAGAATTCCAGGTGATACATCAGTAAATGGAACTTTGTTTTAAATAAAGCATCTTCCAGCTGTTGGTGAAATTTTGTTTTTGTATTCTGATTTCTTTTCTGCAGCACTTTGTTCACATTATGAACAATGTGTGTTACCAAGATTGACCTAAGATGGCAAATTGCCAAGTATAAAATATTACACAAGTACTTTTTTGCCTAACACTCTAAATGTATTTGTTTATTTGTCATTCTTCTTAACATCTTTCTTTTGACAAGGGGAGCTTCACAGCTAGCAGCCCTAGTTGGATTTATAGGAGAAGTGATGGTTTTAAACATTATTTTTCTGTTGCACATATCTGTAGGGATTCACTAGTGGGCCATTGAAGCAAAAGCTGTCATGCAGCTCCCATCCAGTTTTTTGAAAATATGTTGTGGATAAAGAATCAGTTGTCATTGGAGTCCAGCATCTTGGATCACCTTGCTGCTTTTATTACACCAGCAGAAGACAGCAGTATCTTTTGACACTCTCTTATCACTGTACTAAGCATGGTGTGCGTGACAGTATTGTAACAGTCAGTGACCTGTTGTGATACTTTTCCACAAATAACTAAACATGGTGCATTTGGCATCCATTTTGACTACAGCTACAATTATCCTAATCGGTAGACATATATATATTAGCTTCCAGAGTGTTTCCTCACATTTGTCTATGTCTGGTATTGGTAATATTGGATGCTCACAGTCTAAGTGTAAAATTAGGGGGTGCACTTGATTCATGCATAATTAATCATTTCAACTTGCATGACTTTTTGGATCAGCTGTACATTGTTGTAAGTAATAGGTTGAAATTTAATATGTCCATATACTCCATTATACACTTTACAATTGATGATCTATTTTATTCTTGTGCAGTCCGTGTTGGTCTCCTAGTAACTATAACCACATAAAAGGATTTAGGATTAACTGAGTGTTTAGTATAATGTATGCAACATAAATAGAGAGTGCTTCTCACAGTGGGAACTACTTGACCTTGTGTTCTTCAAGGATAACACCAGTTTTGATCTCCTTATTAAGACATTTGTCAGACTTATGATTGAGTACTTTGGCTTGGAATAAGCTAATGTAATTTAGAACTGATAGTGAATGCTATCCTTGTGTAATTAACAATATCAGTACAGAGATTTAGGAATCCTTTGATCATAAACTGAGCTTCCTTTGTAATGCTTGTAAGATAGAGGATGTTTCATACAATAACGTTTTCACTTCACTTAGATCAAGGAAGGCATTAATTTTGATTCCCTTATATAAAACGAGTTACAATGACTGACTTTAAATGTTTACAGATGCATTCCTTATATTACACATTGTTCAGAGATAACTGTTAATTTATAGAAATTAGCAACTTTTTAATAGCAATTTTTGTACATACCTAAGCTTCTTCAGTGAATTAGAAGTCCAAGGGAGGTTATTACAATGTGATATACCCAGCATTGCAGAGTTGTATCCTAGAATAGTTTAGCAGTTAATCTACAATTGGCTACAACAATAAACAAATGTAAGATCATTCTTGATAGATTAGACAATGCTTTTTAAATATATAGTATAGATAAAAGGTGCAGTTTCCTTTCTTGAAATGCTTGGAGGTGTTTTGAGAATATCACAAGGTAACATGTTTCCCTTATTCATTGCAGTGGTTCCATAAGATACCTCTCCCGCAGAGCACAAACTGTGGAATGGAAAAATAATTTCTCCACCTTCTTGCCTATAACCATTGATGTCCCACATATATACTAGGAGTTGTACCTCTCAACATATTCTACACTGGTACAAAAATTGCTACCCTAATGTGTAGTACTCTTGACATTTCGCTGATCTGCTCTTTCTCTAAACTCCAAACATTATAACAGTAGTCCTTATCAATTGAAGCATGGCTAAATAATTCAGAACTGCTACTAAACCCTAAAAAAACTACATTACTACTCTTTACCCCAAAACACTTCTCTACCTAAACAAAACTATTCAGTATTGTCTCTGCCATCAACACCATCATAGAACAAGAAAAACACACACAATTACTGGGTGTCATCATTGATAACCAGTTGAAATTCAACAACCATGCATCCATACAAGGTTTAAAAAAAAAAACAGAACTAGCTACATTATACGGAGTAAAAAAACTACTTCACTGATATAGCTAGGAGACCTATAACCTCTACTTTCTTATTGCCATCTCTTCTCTGTGCTGCCCCAAAATATACTAACCTTCAAGTCTCTCAGCTGTTCAAACACGAATAATGTTATAATAAAATTGCCAAATTTGCAGTAAACTTTAACAGCAGAACACACTGTTGCCTATCGCTGTGAGAGTTAAACTGGTTAGAACTACCACATCAGTTAATTACAATACACAGCCTTCTCTGTAAGACTGAAAAATTGCCCAGCCCCTAATTTAATACAGCACTTTTCCCACAGTAGAATTTTACACTGTAGACAGAAATCACTAATTTCTATAAGTGAATCACCTAACACTGCAGATTACTCCCTATATTTTCAAATAGTTTGACAACTTTAGAACCGCATCTCACTTTCAAAAAATCCATTCAGAATGTAAACTGATTTAAAACAAATCTAAAACTTCATCTGTCAAATCAATGGTTCTGTCTCTGTATATCTCTAAGATAAATGCCACTGTTGTCTTCATCTTGCCATATTCTCTCTCCATTCAGAATCCTGTGTTCCACCAGTACCTGCATAGGTTTGGTAGCATCTCCCAGCCATGTACACAGTTTTATGACACTGCTCACCCCCAGCTCAGTACTTTCAATATAAATCCCGTTTTAAGCAGGTTCATAAATAATTATATGTACCACACCTTGTAAATGCAATATTAACATTTTTGCCTTACCTAGTTCATTCCATCACCTCAGTTTCTTTGAGTTTCAAAGCATTAATTACATAATCTGTTATCTAATAAACTCACTATTACACCTTTTCAAATGCTCGATGTTCAACATATACTAGTGCATAAATATCTTTCGTACCACGGTAGTATGATTGGTATGGCTATAGTAAACCAACTAAATAGTTGCTTTTATTTCATATGAATGTAATTAAGAATTACATACTTCTGCTAATGTGTATTACTTAATGTCTGTTTAAAAATGTCTGTAATATGTTGAAGCTTTTCTCCCGTCATTCACTGAAAAGGGCTTTTTGGTTAACCCAGTTAGAACAACCCAGTAAACAAAATCAAAATAAATGTGTTTGTCATGAGGTTCCCCTTTGAATTTTAATCAGGTTTATAGCTCCCCTAAGCAGTACTTGCACATCATTTCAACAGTATTTTATTGGGGGGGGGGCAACCCCTTGCACCATCTCATACCCTCTTGCTTTATATACTAACTCTGAAAGAAATTGCTGCATGAATTTGTGATCTTGTCCTCCCATTCAGTGGAAATGATGTACAAATGTAACATCCAGGAAACGGAATGGGGAAAGTAAGAGTGGACTGTAGATGCATTCTCTAGTAAAGGCTATAATAGGAAGATACTTTTTTTTCTGACAAGAAACTTCTGTATTAAATTGTCACACATGACATGGGCATACATTTATGTAAATGAAAGCAAGCCATACTGACAT
Source organism: Protopterus annectens (assembly GCF_019279795.1). Lineage (NCBI taxonomy): Eukaryota > Metazoa > Chordata > Ceratodontiformes > Protopteridae > Protopterus > Protopterus annectens. The sequence continues at coordinate 1,288,720,792 of NC_056741.1, read as the reverse complement.
AATTGTAGTTGCAAAACCATTATTCATCACTAATCTATCCATTCTTTGTCAAAAATGACATAGCTTATTCAAATCCTGCCTTCTTTTAAACCTCATTGCTCCTCTGCATGTATTGTTCCCACAGTTCCCATTTTTCCTATGTAAGTTGCTC
>NC_056741.1:1288710641-1288713141 GCF_019279795.1 Protopterus annectens | reverse complement strand
TAATATAAAACCTGAGGCATTGTAGGATTGGTGCGGAGTTAATAAAGGCAAATTTGAGTGTCGTTGACTATGGACTAAAAGGGTTATTGACAAAAAAAAGATGGTATGAGTTTATAGAACAGCTGAAAAAAGGAAGTATTTTCTCATACAATTCAGAAAAGGCAAGGGAAAGATAATGCTGACAAATTGGGGTGGCTGCAAGTTTTTTTTTTGGAAAATGAGAATTATCCAGTTACTGAGGAGGTAAGAACGGTAATGATGACTGGAAGACCTCTTTGATAAAACTTTGAGTTTTTACCATCACATTTTTGTAGAGAGAGAATTATTTTTGTGATACTCTGTATTACTGTACAACACTAACAGTTCTCCCAGCAATGATTGTGAAAAAGGATAAAGCCTGGACATCAGCCCAGGTGACCAAAGTTCAGTTAGCATCTTGGATGCTTGGTGGTGCAGGTAGGAGGAATGTGTGAGGCCCATTGTATGGGTAGTAACTTTCAGGTGGTCATTGGAGAGTCCAGGAGTAGGGGGGGGGACAGTAAAACTGTAGCTGATTTACAGATTTACAGAGCACAGTTTCTGAACAATTTGGCAGCATTGTGTAAAACTGCTTGCAGGCTGTATATATGTTTAGCTTTTGGTGTTTAGATAGATAATAGAGCCATCAGATGTAATGCTGTGAGAGGTGCAGTTGTATGCATACAACCTTTTTTCAAGAAACAGATGTGCAGATTGGGAGGCAGGTCATCAGAATTCATTGCTGTGGTATCGGTTACAAGTAAAGACTACATCAGTGAACTGCTTCTGTTACAGTAAATGTAAGCTATCCTTAGAAAACAGATGAAGACCTCCATAAATGAAAACATATCAGAATTCTTTTAAGACTTGTACAGTGACACTGTTGTGTACTGTTAGCTGGATGTAGTGGAACCAATAGCTGTAGAGCAGGAAAACGATCTGGGAGTGTTGATCACATCTGGTTTGGGGCCCCAGCATCAGTGTTGGGAGTAGTAGAACTGATAGCAAAGCAGGAAAAGGATTTGGGAGTGTTCACATCTGGACTGGGGCATCAAAAGGAGTGTGAGAGGTAGTGGGTGCAGCATAAAATGTTTGGGTATATCCTTGGGGGGGGGGTAGATTCCATAAGCAAAGAGTTAACGTTTCCACTCTACAGGGCTTTGTTCAAACCACCTTGTGGGTACTTCTTGCAGTTCATTGTTTAAAGAAAAGATCAGGCTGCTGTAAAGAATTCAGAAGAAAGGTTTGTGGGATGGAAGTGAAGAACTATGACCAGAGGCTAGAGGAGCTAGAGCTTTTCTTGCTTGAAACTGGATGGAACATAGGAGTATGATATCACACAAGAACATGGCAGTGAGATGTGAAGGGGTCAATTGGAATATGAAGGACAAGAGGGTGTAAAGCGAGCACAGTCCACATTCTAGTGACCAACTACTCCCTGGCTGTCTGAAAGTGCTTTTACAAAGAGAGGGTTGTGGATCCCTATGGAATGCACTACCAGAGTGGGTGATGGAAATGGAATATACAGAGGCATTCAAGAGGGAATGGTGCTGTTGGAAAGGAGTTGGTAGGAAAGCAGGGAAAGAGTGGGTGGTAGAATGGCTAAGGCACTTGGAAAGGGTAGAGTTGATAGGCCTGTTTTCTTTCTTTCTTTCTTTAACATCAGAATCACATTTGTTGGCCAAGTATGCGCGCATACAAGGAATTTGACTCCAGTTTCAATGACTCTTCTAGTATAAATTAGATAAGCAACATACATACAACTGTTGGAAACAAGATAAAAAAATGTAAATATACATATATGTACAAGGTGCAAAGTGCAACTCTGTGCAAGAACTACTGAAATAAACTCTGAAAGAAGCAAGTATTAACAATAAGTAAACAATATTGCAGAACCCTCAGAGGCTTAGGAAAAAAAAAATTCCCAGCCTAATAAGCTAAATTAACATTTATGAACTTGATGGCCTGGTGGGAAAAAAACTGTTATCTGCTTGTTTTGGTGCTTATTAATCTAGAACGCCTGGCCGATGGTAATAGTATAAAAAGATGGTGGCTTGAATGTGAAGGGTATTTGATGATTTTCACTGCCCATTTCATGATTCTGGAATAGTACAGGCCCTGTAAGGAGGGCAGACTAGCACCAGTGATATTTTTGGCAGACCTGATTATTCAGTGTAGCCTATTTTAGATCCAAACCACACCTATGGAAACAGACTCAATGACTGCTGTGTAGAACTGAATCAACCGCTCCTGTGGGAGGTTAAACTTCCTCAGCTGTCGCAGAAACTGCATTCGCTGTTGTGCCTTTTGTCTGATGCATTCTCCCACTTCAAGTCCTGGGAGATTATAGATCCCAAAAATTTGAAGGATTCCACAACTGAGACAGGAGTATTAAATACAAAAAGGGGGGATAATGTTGTAGTACCACTTCTAAAATCCTCTGTCCTCTCCACAGTTTTAAGAGTGTTCAGTTCCAGATTAT
>NC_056741.1:1288663141-1288703141 GCF_019279795.1 Protopterus annectens | reverse complement strand
GTTCTCTGCTCTGCCCTTTGGCTTATCTACTGCGCCTAGGGTATTTACAAAGTGCCTAGCTCCTGCCATTGCATTTTGCAGGCAGAGAAATATTCAGATTTACCCATATTTGGACGATTGCCTGATTAAGGCAGAGACTCAGGACTTGCTATTACAGCACCTGGCATTTGTAAAGAGACTTCTAACTTCACTGGGGTACACCATCAACGAGAAGAAATCACACCTATTACCCTGCCAACAGATTGTATTCCTGGGAGCAAGCTTGAACACAACTTCCCAGATGGCATTCCTCACTCCAGAGAAGCAAGTTCATTTGGCAACCTACTTCAGACTACTGACCACAAAAACCCAGCTGTCTGCAAGGAAAATCCTGCAAGCCCTGGGGTTCATGGCCTCTTGCATTCTGTTAATTCCATATGCAAGACTGCATATGAGGAAACTTCAGTGGTACCTAAAAAGCCTATGGTGTCGACATTCTCAGGACCTGGAAACCATGATTCATGTTATCCCTTGTCTAAGGGCAGAGTTCCTTTGGTGGGCAGAGACCTGCTACCACAACAAGGGACTCCCTTTCACTCTACCCCCTGCTGCCCAAACCCTAACAACAGATGCATCAGACTATGCATGGGGGGCTCACATGGCATGGCAGTGCATTCAGGGCAAATGGAACCCAAAACAGATGCACCTGCATATCAGTCAGAAAGAAATGTTAGCTGTACAGAATGCTCTGACTGCCTTCAGAGATCTTATTCTTCCAGGACAGCTGTTGGTAAAGACAGACAGCACCACAGTTATGTGGTCCATAAACAAGCAGAGGGGGGCCCATTCCTACCCACTCTGCAGACTAGCCATGGCTCTGTGGAATACAGCCTTGAGCTACCAAGTGAACCTACAAGCTGAATTCCTGCCATGCAAACTAAATTCACTGGCATACGACTTAAGCAGAAATCTCATGGACCCACATGAATAGAAACTGGAATCCAAAATATTCAAGCTCCTGAGGAACAAATGGGGGAATCCAGAGGTAGACCGGTTTGCCTCCCCTCAGAACTATCAATTGAACAAATTCTGCACCAGAACTCCCCACAGTCAAGCTTGGAAAGTGGATGCCCTGTCCTTTACCTGGAAAAGCCTCTCAGTTTATGCCTTTCCCCCACTGCCTCTCCTCTCAAAGGTTCTACTAAAGATCAAACAGGACAAGCCAAGGGCAATACTAATTGCACCAGACTGGCCATGCCAGCACTAGTACCCCCTTATGCGTAGTCTGACTGTGCTACAACCTTGGCACCTGCCTCTGACCCATTCCCTGCTGTCCCAGCAGGCGTGCCAAATTCTGCACCCTCCGCTTCAAACCCGGAACCTTGCAGCCTGGCTAATTCCCTGAACTCATCTCCAGCAACTCTCAGTAAGCAGGTGCTGGATGTCATTCTTGAGGCAAGGAGGCCTAGTACTAAAATCCTATTCAGAAAAGTGGAAAAGATACTGTTCTTGGAGCCAGGCTCAGGGGATGGGCACAGCGGTGCCCAGCTTACCTCGTATTCTAGATTATTTAACACAAATGCTCCACAATGGCCTATCTTTCTCTTCAGTTAAGATTCATGCCTCTGCCATATCAGCACATTATAATACTGACCCACTACTCTTCTCTCATCCCTTGCTAAAACAATTCCTTAGAGGGGCCAAACATTTAAGACCGCCCAGAAGGGCTCCCACTCCAGCCTGGGACCTTAACTTTGTATTGGAAAAACTCATTCTTCCCCCCCTTTGAACCAGCTGCTACAGCAGAGTTGAAATTCCTTTCTTGGAAAACAGCTTTACTCCTAGCCATCACTTCAGCAAGAAGAGTGTCTGAACTGCAGGCCCTCATGGCAGTGGAACCCTTCATAATCTTCCATGTGGACAGGGTTTCCCTCAGGACTAATCCATCCTTCATGTCCAAGGTGGTGTCTAGTGTGGCTCTAAACCAGTTCATTCATTTGCCTACTTTTTTCCCTAATCCTCAGAATAAAGGGGAAAGGATACTGCATTCGCTGGACTTACACAGATAGCTTAGAATGTTCTTCGTGTTTCACTGTTGCAGTCATTACATTTGGGTAATCCTGCTGGCAGGTTGCCCTCAGTCGGCCTGAATTCCTAAGTGCTGGGTCCTGCGTCGGCTGATGTCACTTCTTCCCTGACATCAGGTCATCAGGGTTATAAAAGATGCGACCCAACGCCATTTTCTTTAGTCTTTCTTGCCGCGCGGTGCCTGAAGCGGAAACAGTTCGCAAGTGAAGGTCGGCCGACTCCTGAGATTTTTGTGTTCGAGTTTCAGATCCGTTCTATAAAGCTAAGTACCCCGTTGGAGAAACTTTTTTTCTTGCTCCAGACCGATGTCAGAAAAAGTTAATAATTGTATTTCTTGTGGGAAGCAAATACCTCATAAGGATTTTCATTCTTACTGTATTCCTTGCCTAGGCCCTGATCACAACGTTTCTGGTTGTTGGTTTTGTGCTAGATTTAACCAACGCAGTATTAAGCGTTGGTATGATTTTGCTTTAAACTATTTTGGACGCCGGTTTAATTATCCAGAAATGTCGTCAGATAGCCATCTGACTACCGGAGTTCACAAAAAAATGCAAAGAAAAGGAAAGCGATAGGCAACCGAGGCCCAAAACCGACAACTAAGCTTCTCCTAAGTCAGTCGCCTGTTCTCCGGTCCTCACTTTAGAGTCGCAGGCCGCTATCGACTCCCATTTGGAGTCTGCCATGCCGCTGGAAACTCAAGGTATTGGAACCTCTGATATTATCCTTTCAGATGGGTCTGGAGCCGCTAAGCAGGCACCGGCTTCTGAGGGTGTATTCAGACCTAAACATCTTTACATCAAACCGACTTCAGCTTCAAAGGCAAAGACTAAAGCACCTTCCAAAGCAAAGAAACAAACTCAAGAGCCACATGGTCAGGCCTCTGTGCCCAAAAAACAGATGCTCAAAATGGCCGAAGACTTGATTACCTTGATCAGAGGTTCCCATCCCCCTCCTGATAAGAGGCCTAAGCAAGAGACTGACTATGAATCTTCAGATCAGGTTTCCATTTCTTCTGATCAGGAATATTCTTTTCCCCCCATGAGGATTCTGATGCTGAAGAATCTAAACCTTCAGCTTCTCCTCCTGCGGACCATTCTTTTGGGGAAACCTTACATACCATGAGGGAGCATTTCCATTGGGAGAGCCAAGATTTTTCAGAATGTAAAAAGAGACTCAGGGATTTCCTTTTACTACCTCCACACAAGCCACTAGCCATCCCACTTGTGTTGGACATTGTAGATGATGTATTTTCGGAGTCTAGTCTTACACCTGACTCCTTACCTCCAGCTCCTGTTAAGCCAGACAGATATTACAGGGTTCCTGACTCTCATAAATTCCTTTTCCTTTTTAAAAACCCTGCTGCAGACCCAGAAACTATTTCTCAGGGTCCCAAACGAGTTAAGTCTTTCGCTGCAAAAAAACCCTACCCCCTCTGATGGAGATTCTAGGGTACTGGATAGATGGGGAAAAAAGGTTTACACATCTGCTACCTTGGCTATAAGGGCCTTAAACTGTCAGTTTCATATGCTCAGATATCAGCAATATGTCATGGCATTGCTTAAACAGAAAATGTTGTTAAACTCTGAATGTGCAGAAAAGAAGGAAATGCAGGATTTATTGCATGCAGCTGAACAAGTTGGAAAGCATACTTTGCAATGTGGGTTTGATTCTTTAAAGGCCTCCTGCAGGGCCGCAGTTACAGGTTCTGTTATTAGGAGGCATGCTTGATTTAATGGAACAAAATCTGCCTGATCTTGTTAAAGTTAAATTATTAGATGCACCTTTACGGCATGATACTTTGTTTGGTGTTAAGGCAGAAGAGGTGTTAAAGAAAATGGAGGACAAAGCTAAATCTATGCAAACGGTCAAAGATTTTTTACAAGTACAGCCACCTAGGTTTAGTAGACACTGGCCAACAAAGAATTTGTCCTTTCCTGTGTCGGACAGACCTCAAAGGGGCAGAACCAGACGCCCTAGAGGCAGATCCCAGACACAAGGTACATTCCGCTCAAAACAATGGGGGGCTTCTACCTCCAAAGTTGGAGAAGACAAATCACAACCATTCAGGAAACAGTCCCAATAACTTTCCCCTGCCTGCACCAAGCACTTATCTCCTGGCAGCACCCTTAGGGGGAAAATTAGCACTTTTTTCTCAAAATTGGCACATATAACCCAGGACAAGTGGGTCTTAAATATCGTGTCAAAAGGCTACAAGTTCCATTTCCATACCCTGCCAAAGGCAAACGGCTGGCCAGATCTGCCAAAAAATCAATGGGCAGAGGCACAAAAACAAGTCTCATCCCTCATGGACATGGGGGCTATTCAACTAGTACCAGAGCAAGAGCAGGGACAAGGATTTTACTCAAGACTGTTCTTGGTACCCAGAAAGGACAAGACCTGGAGGCCAATACTGGACCTATCTATTTTGAACACATTCCTCCTTCTTCTTCTTCTACTTTTTGCTGCTCCCATCGGGGGGTTGCCACAGCAGATCAACTGTTTGAACACATTACTGGATATACCAAAATTCAAGATGCTGACTTTGCAGCAGCTTCTGCCCATGCTGGGCAAGAACGCTTGGCTGGTGACTTTAGACCTAAAAGAGGCATACCTGCATGTCCCAATCAGACAAATATGCAGAAGATACCTCAGATTCAAGGCTGGTTCAATGCATTACCAATTCTCTGCGCTGCCCTTTGGCTTATCTACTGCGCCCAGGGTCTTTACAAAGTGCCTGGCACCAGTAATTGCATTCTGCAGACAGAGGAATACAAATATATCCTTACTTGGATGACTGTTTAATTCAAGCAGAGAACAAGGACATTCTTCTACAGCATCTGGCATTTGTGAAAATACTTCTAACATGCCTAGGGTACACAGTCAACGAAAAGAAATCAAAATTAGTACCCTCTCAAGAGGTAATATTCCTGGGTGCAAGCTTAAATACAACTGCCCAGATAGCTTATCTCACGCCAGACAAACAAAGGCAATTGACTACCTATTTCAAAATGTTGGCAGCAAAGGCCCAGTTAACTGCAAGAAAAATTCTGCAAGCTTTGGGCTTAATGGCATCCTGCATCTTATCAATTCCATATTCAAGACTGCATATGAGGAAACTTCAATGGTACCTAAAAAGTGTTTGGACTCAACATTGCCACAGCCTGGAAACTATGATTACTCTCTTTCCCTGCCTGCAACAGGAGTTTCGATGGTGGGCAAAGGCTTGTCGCCAAAACAAGGGACAACCATTCACATTACCCCCAGCCAGGCAAACACTAACAACGGATACATCAGATTATGCCTGAGGTCCCACATAGTAGGAAGATGCATTCAGGACACATGGACCCCAAACCAAATGCATCTACATATCAATCAGAAAGAGATGCTAGCAGTTCAACATGCCCCGACAGCCTTCAAGGACTTACTTCATCCAGGACAACTACTGATAAAGACAGACAACACCACGGTCATGTGGTACATAAACAAGCAGGGGGGCACACATTCCTACCCCTGTTGCAGACAAGCCATGACTTTGTGGGACACAGCATTGACTTACCAAGTACATCTGCAGGCACAATTCCTGCCAGGAAGGAAAATACTCTGGCAGACGAACTAAGCAGAAACCTTATGGACCCCCACGAGTGGCACCTGGATCCAGAAGTCTTCAGCATGATAACAAGGAAATGGGGATGCCCGGACATAGATCTATTTTCCTCCCCTCACAACTACCAACTAAAAAGATTCTGCACAAGGATTTATCACAGACAAGCATGGAAAGTGGGCGCCCTATCTTTCAGCTGGAAAAACCTATCGGTATATGCATTTCCCCCTCTGCCTCTCCTCCCCAAGGTACTCCTAAAGGTCAGACAGGAGAAAGCCAAGGATGATACTGATTGCCCCAGACTGGCTCCGCTAGTACTGGTATCCAGTACTAAGGAGTTTGTCTCAATGCCCAGCGTGGACCTTACCTCAGATACCTCATCTACTGTCCCAGCAAAACCGTCAGATCCTGCACAGCCAACTCAGGACTTTAAACCTGGCAGCATGGTGGATAATGTAGTCATACAAAACACACCTCTCAGTAAAGCTGTGATGGATGTCATTTTGGAGGCCAGAAGGCCTAGTACTAGAAAATCTTATGCTGGAAAATGGAAGAGATTCTGTGCTTGGAACCAGGCAGAAGGAACAGATACAGCTGTGTCAGATATTCCTCAGATTTTGCAGTACTTAACTGAGATGCTGGACAAACGTCTATCTTTTTAATCTATTCAAATTCGTGCCTCTGCCATCTCGGCTCATTACAATACAGAGCCACCAATCTTTTCTCATCCCTTACTAAAACAGTACCTCAGAGGAGCCAAAAATTTATGGCCTCCAAGGAGGTCACCAGTGCCTGCATGGGACTTCAGCTATGTCTTGGAAAACCTCACCCTGCCTCCTTTTGAGACAGCTGCTACTGCTGATATAAAGTTTTTATCCTGGAAAACAGCTCTGCTCCTAGCAATAACTTCTGCTAGGCGAGTTTCAGAGCTTCAGGCACTCATGGCTGTGGAACCTTTTATCATTTTTTATCCAGACATGGTCTCTCTGAGGACAAACCCAACATTTATGCCTAAGGTGGTGTCCAGTGTGGCTCTTAACCAAACTATTCATCTGCCAACTTTTTATCCAAATCCACAGAACAAGAGGGAGAGAATTCTGCATTCTTTGAACGTACACAGACAGCTTAGATTCTACTTGGACAGAACCAAAGTTTTCAGAAGGACAGAACAATTACTAGTAGCATATGCTGCAGGATCACAAGGAAAGGCTATCTCAAAGCAGACTATTTCTAAGTGGATAGTCCACTGCATTCGTTTCTGCTACTTACACCATGGCAAGCCAGAGCCTAAGGGCATTAGGCCACATTCAGCCAGAGCTGCAGCCACTTCAGCAGCCTTTCTCAGGGGAGTACCAACCAAGGACATTTTAGAGGCTGCTACTTGGAGTTCAGTGCACACCTTTACAAAGCACTACCATCTGCCACTCTACTCTAAATCTAGGGCAGGCTTTGCCACTGCAGTCCTGCAGGGCCTCATAGTCGCTCCTAATGCTGTTTAGCATCAGCCTCCCATTCATAGCTTTGGGACTCTACCCAAATGTAATGACTGCAACAGTGAAACTCGAAGAACATAATACAGTTGTGTACACTTACCATAAATGTACATGTTCGAGTGTATTCACTGTTGCAGTCCAGGTTACCCACCCGCCACCCCCCTCTTTTTCTCATGGAACCTATCTTTCCTTCTCTAATTTATACAACCTATGTGGTGTATTTGCTAGTAGATGAAGGTAAAGTTTATATTGGTGCATGTATTTATATGTATATAAATTTTGGCTACCCATTTAGGGGGCTCCTGACATCTGGGGCAAGAAAAACTATAAAGAAAATGGCGTCGGCTGCATCTTTTATACCCCTGACGACCTGACGTCAGGGAAGGGGCTACAGCAGCCGTCGCAGGTCCCAGGACTTTGGAATTCAGGCCGGCTGAGGGCAACCTGCCAGCAGGATTACTCAAATGTAATGACTGCAACAGTGAATACACTTAACATCTACATTTATGGTAAGTGTACACAACTGTACTTTCTATTTGGACAGGACTAAGCCTCTCAGAAAATCTGACCAGCTGCTAGTGAGCTTTGCTTCAGGGGCAAAGGGGAAGGCCATTTCAAAGCAAGCCATTTCCATATGGATAGCACATTGCATCCATTTCTGCAACAAACACCATGGAAAACCTATTCCACAGGGGATAAGAACACATTCCACCAGGGCTACATCTACCTCTACTGCATTTCTCAGAGGAGTCCCTACCAGGGACGTCCTGGAAGCTGCGACCTGGAGCTCTGTACATACTTTCACCAAGCATTACCACCTGCCTCTCTTTTCTAAATCCAGAGCTAGATTTGCCACAGCAGTTTTACAGGGTCGTTTTGCTAGCCCTAATGCTGTTTAACTACTCCACCCTTCCTTAGCTTTGGGAATCAACCCAAATGTGGTGATTGCAACAGTGAAACACAAAGAACATAGTACAGTTGTTTACACTTACCATAAATGTAGATGTTAGAGTGTATTCACTGTTGCAGTCGTGGTTACCATCCTTCCAGCCCCGACTTCTCTTGACTTTTACCTTTCCTCCTTGTTTGGAATGTATTATATCCTGTGCATTTGCTTTTTTCTGGGCGTGTTCCATACCATATAATTGCTCCCTATTGTGGGGGCACCTGACATCTGGGGCAAGAAAAACTGATGTAATGGCATCGGCTGCATGTTTTATACCCCTGACGATCTGACGTCATAAAAGAAGCGACAGCATCTGACGCACAAATCTGAAGATTCTGGTATTCAAGCCAGCTGAGGGCTACCTGCAGGCAGATAACCCAAATGTAATGACTGCAACAGTGAATACACGCGAACTTTTACATTTATGTTAAGTGTACGCATCTATACTTTGTCTTTGCTCGCAAGATATTACGTTATTTCCACATCTAGATGACTATAGTCTTCTGATGCCTTCCACTAGGGGTGCAGTCTCTTCTGGTTTAGCGATCTTCGGCGAGGGTTTACTAGTAATGCAGTGTAGCAGAGATTCTGCATTTTAATATGGTTAATAACTGTTGCTGCTCATCAGATTCATTTTTGGACTTCTAGAATGTTCTATCTTATTGTCCTGTATGTTTTCAGGTCATTAGACCCTGTATGGGAGTGAGAATCCCAGAAGGAGCAAGGAAAACATAAAGCTCAGAACAGCGCCAGTTCTCTCTTATGTGAAGAGTTTTTAGAACTAGTATGGGAAAATGTGACACCTTCCCTGTTATGTCTGTAACCAGTGAAACTTCTAGGGAGACACCGTTCTTATTAAGCACATCTTGCCTTGTACTTGTGTAAACGGTCCAGGGTAGTATGATTTTTGCCAAAAAAGTTGAGAGTTGACATTATTAATTGGAGTGTTTAGCAGATTGTTTTTCCACTGAAAAGGTGCACTTTGAAGAGGCAGTTCAACGAACACAAGGGATAACAGATGTTAGTGCTTATGAGAAATAAAGTATGGAAATGTACCAACATATCCTTACCTTTGAAAGATGTTTACTGATGCAGTAATTAAATAAGTAGCTGCAGTGCAGCTCTTTATGACTAATTCTGTTGTCAGAAATGTGTATATCCTGTGTGTGCAGCCTCCTCAGTTTCTCAGAAACAATCCTATCCTTTATCCAGAGCTTTTTACAGATGGCTGTTTTTTATGTGAAGAATATTTGGCACAGACCTTTGATACTGGCATCACTTTCTGATACTAGTACTACCCTTGATCAGGATGAAAATAAGAAACTACTTTGTTTTGTAGATTCCTAAGCTTGGTAGACAATTGCACAGCCTAATAGCCTTGTAGAGTATTGATAGCCATTATCCTATATCAGAACTTGAGAGCACCACTGCAGTAATATGGGTGCTTCTTAAAGGTACCATGGGAGTTGCGTTGTTTAATAGGCAGGGGGAGTATTTTCTACAGGTGAAGGAAGCATTCTAAGGGAAGAGTTGTCACGTTTGCTGCTAGTGTTGGTGGCAGTTTGAAGTTGAGAGAACAGCTTCATGTACTTCCCCCACCATTAGTTTGTACAAGGACAGAATTTCAAAAAACTGAGAACTGCATGATCCAGTATGTGAGACGCAGATCACCTGTGAGCAGGCAGTGCATCACTGACAGTTTGGAGTGTTGTTGGTGCCTTTCTAAATGGCTTAAGTCAGAAAATCCATATCTTTTTCTTAGAAAGAAAGTGCAAAAATAATTTTTTGACCCACTTTTTTGCTCCCCTTGCCTGCAAATCATCCATCCATTTTTCTGATAGTTAATTAATTCCCCATCACCAGGACAAGGGCTGGCTGAGAAAGGGGCACATCAATCAAGCACATATCAAGGGTGGCTTGCAGTTTTTCTTTTTACGTTGTGCCCTAGTCTCATGCCCATGAGTAGGCAAGTTACTTGCAGGTGATGGTGTAGTGGGATGACTGCACTGGGAAGTTCCCCCACTTGTTTAAGGTTGGTCCCAACAAGCAACCCTTCCGCCTGTGCAAAGGCATAGCATGCTGTCTTACCTGGTCTGTAGCTGGGGTGATCAAGCCTGCCTACATGCACACCCCCTTCCTTACTGAGAATTGAGCAGGTAGTGTCTCATCACTCCTGTCATGTCCTCCAGAATTTACGGTGCTCCATCCAGTCGTCCAGGTTCCTCTTGAACAGTGTCATAGTGGTGCTCTTTTTCACATGGATTAATGGCCTGTTCCAAAGACGTGGCAGTCGCTGGGAGATAAATCTGTCCCTTCAGCATGTCCTATTTAAGTCGCAAGCCATATTTATGTCTTGGACTAGGTAGCCCTAGACCCATTTGATGTATGGATATGCAGTAAGTTCCTTAGATTTGGGTCTTGGGTTGCTTTGTAGGCCAGGCGTAAGTCTCCCCATAGAAGTCTATATGATACATAAAGTGACAGGGATTTTAGTCGGTCCATGTAACGCACATGCTTGAGGCCCTTTATCATCTTTGTTAGAAACCTCTGAGGTCTCTCTAATTGCTGTAGGTTCTTAGTATGTTACATATCAAATGGGATGTTATACTCCATTATGGGCCGGATAAATGCTGAGTACAGTGGGGTTATAACTTCTTTTGCTCTCAACGTGATGCCTTTACTAATCAAATGGGCTGTGTGGAAAGATTTCCTTACAGTGGTAGACATGTGATGGAAGAAGTTAAGGTCATGGTAAACCTGTGATCCCAAGTCCCTTAACACTTCATGGGTACTTAGGGTATTATTATTGATTTGGTGGTGTGAAGCGACATTGTTTGTGCCAAAGAGAATGATTATGCATTTCTCTGCATTCAGTTTGAGACTGTGGCTAATACATCAGTCGCTGATCTGTGTGAGACCATCCTGGAATATACTGGCATCATTTGGGGATTCAACGATTGCACCTAATTTGCTGTCAACTGCAAACTTGGTCAGCCACAACCCTTTAGTTTTGACTTGAACTTCTGAGAAGTATATACCAAACAGTAGGGTGCCTAGCACTGACCCCTGTGGCACCCTGCTCGTATCAGGTCTACTTGTTGATATGGAGTCACCCACTTTGATAGTGTGTGAGCCAGTTGGCAACCCATCTTACAGTGAAGGGATTTACATTAATTTTGCTAAGTTTATCGGTAATGTCTGAATGTGGAATTATGTTGAAAGCCTTTGCAAAGTCGAGGTATGCTGTGTGCACAGATTTGCCCTTATCAGTGGCCTTGGTCACACTTTCAAAGAAATCCACCAGATTTAACAGGCAGGATCTGCCCTTGATGAAGCTACATTGGGTAGGATCCAGGGTTTGGAGGTCACTTTTTTGTCTTTATTTATGAGGTCCATAATGATGCGTCCCATGGCCTTGCAGATGAGACTGATCAGACTTGTTGGTTTGTAGTTCCCCAGGTCTGTTACTAGGCCTTCTTTGTGGAAGGGAATAATTGTAGCTCTTCTACATTCCGCAGGAACAAAGACTGTGGTTAGTCTATGATTGAAAAGGGTACTCACTGGTGATGCTAGTTCATGTTTTAGCCTGTTTTATAAGATCGCCTGGGATGTCATCTGGTCCCATAGAGGCCATGTTCTTTGACTTGGATAGGGCTTTGAGGGCTTGCTCTTCAGATCTCTAAGGTGGGGAGAAGTTTGGGGAGGGTTTGTTGTAAGTTAGGAGGGGATAAGGGAGTGAAAATTTCACCAAACCTATCCACTAGGTTTGCTGTCTCTGTTGGGTCAGTGTGTGTGATATCATTGCCCTCCAGTTTTGCACATGTTTGGGGTCCTACCCTTTAGGTTACGTACATAGCTGTAAAAGGCCTTATGGTTATCCTTGACAGTATTTGCTAGGTTTCTCTCAAAAGAGCTCCTGGAGGATTTGGCAAGTTGTCTTATTTACCTGTTAAGGCTGTGGAGAGTGCTTTTCCATTGTTGGGTCCTTGTCTTTGTTTTCTTGGACAACAATTTTTGTGCTTATTGGCTGGAAGTCCACCATGGCAGCTGTATTTTACGTGGGGCTCTGGCTTTGATTCCATCTAGTACAGCTAAATTTATGTACTTGTGCAAGTGATTGCACAGGCCTTTAGCGTAATGTCTGGTTACCACTTTCAGCTTGAGGTGGGGCTTGGAATGCATTTATACCTTCACCTAGAAGGGTATAGTTTGCCTTGAAGTGTTTTAGTCCGATTTCACAGTTTGTGAGTTATAGTGTTGGTGTCAGTTCGAAGATGTCTGATTTGTGGTCAGTTTTAACTAAAGAGGATCCAACAGTTGCAGCAGTACACTTGTTTGACATGTTGGTGAAAACCAGATTAAGAATGTTTGTTCCTCTTGTTGGGGTATGGACAATTTTCTCCAGGGCATTTGAATTCACAAAGTCAAGGAATTTTTGTGCTAACGAGTTTGGGCTAGAGTAGGTTTCCTAGTTGGTGTGATAATTGAAATCCCCCATAACCGGTGTGTTCGATAAAATTTGGATTGTCTTCAGTTTGGTTAAGTAGACTTCATGGGTGTCCTGACTCCTGGAGGGGGATCTATAACTGGCTAGGAGTGGAGTGTGGGTTTTACCCACTGTAACCTGGACCTGGAGTATCTCCATGGAGTTGTCCAGTCTAATTAGACGTGAGGTGAATTTATCTCTATTACAGATTGAAACACTGCCTCCTTTGGTTTTCAAATGTTCATTTTGCAGTCTAAAGATGTGGAAGGCATTGTAGCCTTGCAGGGCCGAGGTGCTCTCTGAGGCCTTAAACCGAGATGTTCTTCATACCACATTGCTGCAGTCCTAACACTTGGGGTAGTCCGCTGTCCCAGTCGGCCCGAATACCAAAGTATATGGCTGATGTCGGTCAAGGCGCATTAGTCTGACGTCAGGACGTCAGGGTACAAATGCGCATGACCGACGTCATATCCTCAGTCTTTTTTGCCGCATGGTCCGATGCAGAAGCAGTTTTGCAAGTGCAGGTTGGCGTTCTGAGATTTTCCGAAGTCGGAGTTTCAGACCGAATCCAAGTTGGCTAAGTACCCGTTGGGGATTATTTTGGTTTTTCTTGCCTCAGTATTTTACCGGATGTCAGAAAAAGTGAATAACTGTATTTATTGTGGGAAACAGATACCTCATAGGGATTACCATACCTTGTGTATACCTTGCTTAGGGCCTGAGCACGACGTTGTTGGCTGTCGCTCTTGTGCTAGATTTAACAAACGCACTATAAAGAGAAGATTAGATTGTGCCAGGTTAGTTTTGGGAAGCGTGTAATTATAAAATGCCGTTGGATGCTCCGACGCCGCTTCCAAAAAGCGCAAGGACAAAACAGCAAAGCCTAGGCTGGAAGAACCGTCCGTCCCGGACGTCGGTTCTTTAGAGGGCTCGGTGGAGCCAGGGGTTCAGCCAGACATTTCTTTGGAATCCCAGGGAGAGACTTTATTACTGCAAGATGTGACCTCTCAGGAGGTAGGCCAGGCGGAAGGGGCTTCTCAGGTAGCTGTTCTTCCCTCCCTGCCTAAGGTGGTTAGGCCCTCCCCTGCTGTTTCCAAGGCTTCTCCCAGGGGCAGGCCAGGTTTTGTTTCAGGAGTTACCCCTAGTTCTTCAGGGTCTGTACCTAAGAAGCATATGCTTAAGATGGCAGAAGATTTGATTACAATGATTAGAGGTTCTATGCCCCCTCCTGATAAGAGGCCTAGGGTGGAACCTGAGCTTGGGAGTTTTGAGCAGGGTTCGGATGCTTCTGAGTCTTCGGCTGAAGACTTGCAGGAGTACTCCCTTTACTCTGATTCTGATGTAGATGATTCTACTCCTTCTGCTTCTCCTCCTGAGGATTTTTCATTTTCAGAGACTCTTCATTCCATGAGGGAGCATTTTAAATGGGAAGGTCAGGATTTCTCTGATTCCAGGAAAAGGCTTAGGGAATTTTTGTTTCTACCCCAGCATAGGCCTTTAGCTATACCTCCTGTTCTAGATGTGGTAGAGGATGTTTTTGCAGAGGCTTCTCTGAACCCTGACTCTTTGCCTCCTGCTCCAGTTAAACCGGATAGATATTATAGGGTGCCTGAAGCTCATAAGTATCTTTTTAAGAGTCCTAGGGCAGACCCAGAAACTGTTTCACAGGGGCCTAAAGGTGTTAAGGCTTCTGTTGTTAAAAATCCTGTTCCTCCAGATAAAGAGGCTAGGGCTTTGGATAGATGGGGAAAGAAAGTGTATACTTCTTCCACTTTGGCCATGAGAGCTTTGAATTGCCAGTTTCACATGTTGAAATACCAAAATTATCTCCTTTCACAATTAAAGTCTAAGGTAGATGCTTTGGCGGAAGGTATTGAGTGTAAAGAGTTGCAGGATTTAGTTCATGTTTCTGAACAGGTGGGTAAGCATTCTTTGCAATGTGGTTTTGATGCTGTGCAGGCCTCTTCGAGGGTGGCTGCCACTGGTTCGGTTCTTCGCAGGCACGCCTGGTTGAGGGATCAGAATTTAGCTGAGCATGTGAAAACAAGCATTTTAGATGCTCCTTTACAATCTGATGTGTTGTTTGGTTCGCCTGTGGAAGCAGTTCTAAAGAAAATGGAAGACAAGGCTAAGTCTATGCAGACTGTTAAAGATTTTTGTAGGTTCAGCCTCCAAGTTTAGTAGAAATTGGCCTACCAAGGGGTGGACATATCCTGCTTATGATTCCCAGTCTAGGGGTAGGTCTAGACGTGGTAGAGGCAGAGCTCAAGGTTCTTTAGGCCTAGAACAGGGAGTTCTCCTGCTCAGTCTTCTGGTGAGGGCAGGGGTCAGTCCTTTCGTAAACAGACACAATGACCTGCCTTTTCAGCTGCCAGAATCTTCTCGCCTGGCAGCACCTTTGGGAGGAAGGTTGGCACTTTTCAAAGAAAACTGGAGTTTAATTACCCAAGACAGATGGGTATTGGATATCATTCACCACGGTTACAGGTTTTATTTCCATACCTTGCCTCCTTTCAAAGGCATGCCAGACATTCCTCCTCAGCAAAGGAAAGAGGCTCACAAGCAAATTTCTCTGTTGCTCCAAATAGGGGCCATTCAGCCGGTTCCTGTGCCAGAAAGGGGCCTAGGATTTTATTCTCGCCTGTTCCTAGTACCAAAAAGGGGAACACGTGGAGACCAATTTTGGATCTGTCTATCCTCAACACTTATCTGGACATTCCCAAGTTCAAAATGTTGACGTTACAACAGCTTTTACCTCTGCTGGGCAAAGATCATTGGATGGTAACTTTGGATCTCAAGGAAGCTTACCTTCATGTTCCTATCAGACTAATTTGCAGGAAGTATCTGCGTTTTAGAGCTGGTAATTCTCATTATCAGTTCTCTGCATTGCCCTTTGGCTTATCTACTGCCCAGAGTATTCACAAAGGTTCTGGCTCCAGTGATAGCTTTCTTCAGGCTAAAAGGAATACAAATCTATCCTTATTTGGACGATTGCCTGATTCTGGCTCAAGGAAGGACGTGCTTCTTCAGCATTTGGAATATGTGATAGCAGTGCTAAGATGCCTAGGGTATTCTGTGAACGAAATAAAGTCCAGTCTAGTACCCTCTCAAGACATGTGCTTTCTGGGTGTGAGACTGAATACAGCAACCCAGATGGCCTTTTAACCCCGGACAAACAAAAGAATCTTTCTCTTTACTTCCATCAACTATCTCATCAGTCCGGCTGACTGCAAGGACAGTCCTTCAAGCCTTAGGGTTCATGGCATCTTGTATTCTGGTACTTCCCAATGCCAAACTGCATATGAGGAAGCTACAATGGTATCTCAAAATGTATGGACACAGCACTGCCAGGATTTGGACACTGTCATTCAAATAATACCTTGCATTCAAAAGGAATTTTTGTGGTGGGCTCAGGAATGTCACCTAAACAAGGGACTCTCTGTGACCCGGCCAGAGGCGAGTCAGATTCTAACGACAGATGCCTCAGACACAGCTTGGGGAGCTCATCTGAATGGAAAGTGGATACAAGACAAGTGGCCTGCCAGACTGCAGCATCTACATATCAACATGAAGGAGATGTTAGCAGTCCAGTTTGCATTACTGGCTTTCAAGGATTTACTTCTTCCAGGGCAGGTGTTGATTCTAACAGACAACACAACTGTCATGTGGTACATCAACAAACAAGGGGAACACATTCTTATCCTCTATGCAGGCAAGCAATGATTTTGTGGGAGACTGCGTTAAGCTTGCATCTGAATCTTCAAGCAAGGTTTCTGCCAGGAGCACAGAACTCCTTAGCAGATGTGTTAAGCAGGCAAATCATGGATCCCCACGAGTGGAAACTGGATCTTCATGTATTTCAGACATTGACAGTGTCATGGGGAACTCCAGACATAGATCTGTTCGCTTCTCCACTAAACCACCAGCTGCCAAAGTTTTGCACGAAAAGGTTTCATCACACAGCCTGGAAAGTGGATGCTCTTTCTTTCAGTTGGAAAAATCTTCATGTGTATGCCTTTCCACCTCTGCCTCTCCTCCCAAAGGTACTTCTAAAGGTCAGACAAGACAAGCCAAGGATGATTTTAATAGCTCCAGATTGGCCTCGGCAGCACTGGTACCCATTGCTGAGGAGTCTGGTAAGGAAGCCTCCATGGCCCTTACCTTTGATTCCACACCTATTGTCTCAGAAGGACGGGCATCTGCTCAATGTCAAGCTTCACTCTTTTCATCTAACAGCTTGGCATATTCTGTTTTGAACCATAGCAGGTCTCAGCTTCCTCAACAAGTTTTGAATGTGATTATGGAAGCCAGAAGACCTAGTACAAGGAAAGTGTACGCAGAAAATGGAAGAGATTTTTATTTTGGTGTGCAGCAAAGGATTTGGATGTTTCTGAGCCAAATTTGAGTGTGGCTCTTCAATATCTTACTGAGTTATTGGACAAAGGTTTGTCTTTCTCTTCCATTAAGATACATGCTGCAGCAATTTCAGCTCACTATGATTGTGACCCACCATTGTTTTCTCATCCTTTGTTCAAGCAATTTCTTAGAGGGGCAAAGAATATAAGACCCCACGAGAGCTCCTACTCCTGCTTGGGACCTCAATTTTGTGTTGGAGAAACTCACTCTACAACCTTTTGAGCCTGCAGCTACTGCTGAATTGAAATATTTGTCATGGAAGACTGCTTTTTTGTTAGCCATTACATCTGCAAGAAGGGTGTCTGAATTGCAGGCCCTTATGGCGGTTGAGCCTTTCCTGATTTTTCATAAGGATAGGGTATCTTTACGTACTAATCCTTCCTTTATGCCTAAAGTGGTTTCTAGTGTGGCTTTAAACCAAACTATTCATTTGCCTACCTTTTATGCAGATCCCCAAAATAAGGGGAAAAGATTTTGCACACTTTAGATGTACACAGGCAGTTGCGTTATTATTTAAGCAGGACTAAGGATTTTAGGCAGTCTCAGCAGTTGTTTGTTTCTTTTGCTTTGAGTTCTCAGGGCAAGCCTGTGTCAAAACAAACTATTTCTAAGTGGATTGGGTTTTGCATTGCATTTTGTTATTCCCATCATGGCAAGGAGATTCCAGCTGGGATTAGGCCTCATTCCACTAGGGCTACTGCCACTTCAACAGCATTTCTAAGGGGTGGCAACTAAGGATATTTTGGAGGCAGCTACTTGGAGTTCAGTGCATACTTTCTCTAAGCATTACCACCTTCCTCTCTACTCTAAATCTAGGGCTGGTTTTGCCACGGCTATTTTGCAGGGCATGTTGTCAGCTCCTGCTTCCTTATGATTTGCCAGCCTCCCTTACCTCTGCTTTGGGATTCTACCCAAGTGTTAGGACTGCAGCAATGTGGTATGAAGAACATAGTACAGTTTTGTACCTACCATAAATGTAGATGTTCAAGATCCACATTGCTGCAGTCCAATTTACCTCCCTCCTTCCCTCTGTGTTTAGGGGTGGTTGTGTGGGTGAGGTTATACTCTTGTAAATTTGTATATATTGTATATATATTTGGTGCAGGAGTGTGTGGTGTTTTTTGGTTTTAGCCTTATCTTTTTAGGGTCTTCTGACATCTGGGGCAAGAAAAGACTGAGGATATGACGTCGGTCATGCGCATTTGTACCCTGACGTCCTGACGTCAGACTAATGCGCCTTGACTGACGTCAGCCATATACTTTGGTATTCGGGCCGACTGGGACAGCGGACTACCCCAAGTGTTAGGACTGCAGCAATGTGGATCTTCGAACATCTACATTTATGGTAGGTACAAAACTGTACTTTTCTGTGACTGCACAGACGTCTACATCTTCTAGTAATAGATGTGCTTCCAAGGAGTGCAGTTTTTGGTTCAAACTCCTAGCATTTAGCAGCATGACCCTTATTTTGTTTTGATTGGTTAATGTTACATCAGTAATGTTGTTTTGGAGACCTTGCCTAAAAAAGGCACTATGGGGGAGGCAAGAGCTTTTGCCAGCAGCCAAAAGCCTAGGGGTGCCAGGTGCAAACAGTCTCTGGCAAAGCAGAGAAGTTTATTGACCATGGCTTCCCAGACAGACAGAAAATGGATCCCCTTGGAATGACACTAAAAACTAAGCCAGTTATTGAAATAATTTTTTTGTTTATACTATGACATCATTCCAGGTGAGGTTAGCATGCTACTCAAGGGTAGGGACATACCTGCCTGGGACACATACTGAGAGAGCTTGACCATGTCTCTTCATACAGTCTATTGAGGTACGTATCAGGTCATTCACACCAACATGAACTTTGACAGAGTCATATTAGTACTTGTTGCCGAGACCTGAGTGCATGCATGATTTGGTGAATCCTGGCACTGGACAGGCAGCTGACCGTGGCTTTCTTCTTGTCCATCCTGGCGAGTGGGACATCCGTGTGTCTCACTATTGAGTCTCCAATGAAAAGAAAGCTTGTCTTTTGAATGTTATGCCTTACGGGCTTGGTGGGTGAAACACTGGTGTTACTATGTGTCTTAGGTGCTGTGCAGATTGTGTTAGCTGTAGCAGACTTGTGTTTTGGATGTCTCTGGTGTTTTTGTAAGCTTTTGAGAGAACCCCCGCATTTGTGGATTTACGTGTTTGATGCATTCTGTGTGTATGAATAGAGGTACTATGCAAATACGTAGCAGAGCTTGAGGTGACAGCCTTCTCCGTGTTACTGTTTTGAGTGAGAGAGAGCAGGGATTCTAGATTCTTGGTGCAAATACATCTCTCGCACTCTGTACTAGACTGTGTTATTAGTAGAAGATTGTCTGTTTATATGAGGCAGTTGCTACACTGCCTCTTCATAAGTAATTGCTGGACATTTAAGTGCAGAAAACATTTGTCTTGGAGGATAAGGTACTGTTCCCTCTCTTCCTTTGTCCTGGGCACCCTGGAGAACGATGCCATTAACTCAAGGAAATTCTTCAGGGCTGTACATTGTAAAGCATGAAGCAGTGTCATGGTCCCATTAGAATGATTGCAAGTGAAGAAACTACAGTGATAACCGAGGAGTAGGTGGTATCAAAACTCCATCCAGTGAAGCACCTCATAGCTGTCATCCTGTGCATAAAGAAAGCACTCTTAATAGTGGAAACACAGGTGCAGCTCAGTTTGAGTACCTTTCAGACTACTGCAGGCTACTCAGATTTTGGATCTACTTGAGTACCAAAGTCATGAAACAGACGTACAAAAATGTGAAAGAAGTGATGACTATTACATTAGCACAAAAAGCATTCAAACATGTTTTGGCAAAGGGGATCTTGCATATCTGTTTATTTAGATGTGCATAGCAGCACTACTGTGATGTGGTACATCACGTAACAGAAGGGTACCCATTGTTGTACCGTCCGCTGCTGGTTAATTGTGCAACCATGGAATGTGTCCCAAGAATCAGGCATGAATTTCAATATGACCTTCATCCTCTCTTAACAGAGTGTCTTGTCAGACAAACTGGGGAGGTTCCAGATAGCTATAGGATCCCCCTTTATGACCCAGGAAACCCATACTGTATATCTAATCTTATTGGAAATGCACCTCATCCAACCCAATACCATATTCGTGGGTGACTTTAATTACCTCACTATTAACTGGCAATCCTGTGTGACACCATACGTTCAGACATAGAGAGTCCTGGATTTTGTAAACACACTCCCTGGACTAGATTTTCAGTACACAAACCCAAGGGTGTAACCATACTGGATCTGGTCCTCACTAATACGGGAGAGTGTTGCACACCCACCTAGTGTAATGTCTTCTTTTGTAAGGTCAGACCACGAAATGGTCTCCTTTGAAGTAAAAATGAAACTTGAAATCCCAGCTAACCCTGGAATATTCAGGAGCTACTCTAAGGCTAACTTACCTAGCAAAATTTCAAGCCTCCATAAACCCTGAGAGCATTGCTGCCTATGTAGAACTGCTCACAGAGAGAGCCTGTATGCGCACATTAATAGCTGCATAAGTAGCTGTACTCCCCAGGAAGAAGTACAAAACTAATTCAAAAAAGAAAAAAAAAAGCCACCATGGTGTAATTACAAAATCAATAGCTGTATAATAGAAGGAAGAAAATCATGTCAAAAATCAGCAGGTGCAGCACCCAGCAGGATAAAAGCAGTCTCCTCAAACTAAACAAACAACTCAGAGGACCAGTAAAGTCTGTCAACGCCAAAGTTGAAGTAAATTTGGCCTTCCAGACCAAGGACAACTACAAGGCATTTTTAGCGATGTCCCCAATCTCAAAGGCAATAACAAAGTTATGTGCAGTGCTCATTGTAAATGGAACCACCTGTACTGAGCCAGACGATACAGCAAACCTACTGGCCGACAAATTCAGCTCCAACTTTACCCCTCTCTTCCCCTCAAGCTTCCCCCAAGAAGTACCTTCAAATATAACTTCCCCTTCTTATCAGTAGGGAACAGGTCCTTAACGCTCTGTCTAAGGCCAAGAACACTGCCCATGGCCCAGAGAGTATCCCAGGATGCCTTCTAAATAGCATGAAACATGACATATCAGGCCCTCTGGGATCACCATTTAATTGTAGCCTCCAAACAGGCTTCTTGCCTCATGAATGAAGAACAGCAGTAGTCATCCCTCTGCACAGAGGTGGGCCATCTACAGACCCTGGAAACTACAGACCTGTAAGTATCACTAGTCTTGTATGCAAAGCCATGGAAAGAATTATGGAAATTGTGAAGATAGGTAAGGATAATAAATACACACACTCAGTAAAGTACAGTTTCCCTTAAGAGCACACTGAGGTCACAGTCGGTCTGGGGCTGGTTTCTCCCTTTCATTCCAGGTCCCCAATAAGACTCCCCACTGGCACACCTATAGGATCCAGATCCCAGCCTAGTGGGCAAGCTAAAACCTCCAGCACCCTATCTATCCAACCAGTGCTTTGTGTCCCTGCCCAAGTAGCTGACACGCACACACTTTGAGGTAAGAGTTATATACAACCACACAGACACTCTTGGGGAAGGCAAGAACAGGTTCTCCAGCTGTGCCTCTCTTACCTAGACTATACGGTAGTACCACTTGCCACCACCCACTAATATTTATCAACTACTAAAAGGCCCTTAAGAAAGGGTGTCCAATTATACTGTGAATATTATTATCCAAATGGTAAGTGCAACTGAACAGTAAACGCTTATTGGAGTGACTTGGCCAGTATCACTGTATACATGCAATGTACTCTTTGAGTTTAAATTATCTCTACACAAAGCAGCCACAGTTGAAAGGTTTAAAATATTTAATAATAAATAATAAAAACACAAGACAATACTTCTTACTACACAGTGCTAGTCAAGAGTTCAGAGATCACAGAGAAGTACTGAAAATAATACAGTAGAAAAGTTCTGACATCAATACAGAAAAAAGACTAATCTAATCTTCCTATTTCCTAGCTATATCCAAGAGAAAGCACAGTTCTAAAATAAACTTACATATAAAACGCAGGCAGAGTGCTGGTGAGTTAGATGTTCTCAAGACAAATGCTAAATGCCCTCATTCATTCTGTCCTTAAATTGATAACACATTACCACTGATTCATTTCAGATTATATAATTTCTTTCTGGTTCCCAGGCTAACAGAAGCTCAGAGGTCAATAGCCCTTTTCATCTTGTAGCTGGTCAAAAAGCCAGAGCAATAAAAGAAATTATACATATAAATTCTAGCCGTTAACTCTGGCCTCAAAACAGTAGGCAGAATGCCTCCCTCTAGACATCTCTGCTCCGAGTTTTAAATCAAAGAATTTCACAATGCTTGACTTATCAGCTTTCTTACAGCAGAGTGCACTGTTGTTGCATTTGTTTTTTAGTTCAACAGCCAAAACAGCCTTTTCATGTTTAAGAGAACAAGCTTGTGGCTTACATTAATATTTACAAATACAGAATTATCTACAAAATTCTATCTGGCAAGGCTGGCAGCTTTCACCTATCTTCACAGAAATGATCAATAGTGACATGTTAAATCTCCCGACACTCGCCCAACCCAATTTGGTTTTGTCAAGGACAGGGCATGCCTACTCCTCCTGGTGGACTTCTTTGAGAAGGTCACCATAGAATGGTTCACTGTACTTACCATTACCTAGCAGTACCCCACTTGGACATTGTTGAAAAACTCGAGGTTAGCTACAAACCTCCGTGTCACCCAGTGGATAGCCAACTGGTTTACAGACAGGACCCAGGGGGTTAGAATTGGAGAGGCCACCTCTACAGAGAGGCCAGTCAGAAGTGGAGTCCCTCACAGATTGATCCTGGAACCACTCCTTTTTGGCATTTACTTCTCTGAAGTCAAGGCCAATGTCAATGGCCTCAGGCTGACTAAATTTGCAGATGGTTCTAAATTAGGAGCTGTCATTGAATCCCACACTGACACAAATGTTCTCCAGGAAAGGATGACGCAGACAAACAACTGGTGTCAGAACCACAGACTAAAGCTAGATGCCAAGAAATGCATAATAGTATCCTTCGGGAAGTCATCCTCCCCTGGTAACTGTCATATTGGCAACATACCCCTAAGAGTTGACCCAGTAGTCAGGGACTTCGGGACACACACAGATAGTAATTTAACCTTTGACTGTGCCACGTGTCTACGTTGGTGAGGAAATCATTCTATATTGAGCAACTTATAAACAAAGGTATGGTATCTAGATCCAAAGAAGTCATTGTTCCACCATTTTCAGCATTCATCAGACCAATCATTGAGTACAGTGCCCCCTTTGGTATGTACCTAACCAGGTATATCCAACAACTGGAGCGTCTACATAGGATCCTCACTAAAAGAATGCCGGGTGTAACTAATATGTCCTGTGCAGGCCGCCTCAAGGCCCTGTCCTTTTTTCTGTCTCCTACAGGCTGTTGAGGGAGATCTATGCCTGGCATACAAGGCATTGTCAGACCTGACTCTGATGGACCTCTTGCATATCTGCAAAACAGACAGCACCGGAATTACCTGTTCTAAAGACTTAAACCTTGCCTGTGATATAAATAACACCTGCTGGAGAGACTGGTATGTATCGCAGAGACTACCCATTCTTTTAGAACAGGCTTCCCATCCATGTGATGCAGAGTTCCTCCCTAAATCAATTCAAGTGTAACTTGGACAGTTGGAGAGGGAACAGGAAATTCATCCCTGGTTTGCCACCTATGTCTCTAATGGACACAGGCAGCCTGTAAATGGTTTGTCTTCCAAGCCCTTACTTGTAAATGTTTCATCTCCCAAGCCCCTGCTTAGACTTATCAAGCATACCCGAACTTGTCAGAGATTTGGGATGCATGGCTAGGCTTAAATAGGCCCTTGCGGTAGTTAGCCTAATAAACGTCTATGAACATGTGAATAGATGTTGAACAGGCAGATGTTTCTAGATCTGTCAACAAATGAGATGTGCCAGAAGTTTGCATTCTGCTTCTCCAGAAAATAGGTAGCTAAGAAGGTTTTGCTTGCAGGACAGAAGCTACGTCGCCCTGGAAAAAAATGATGTTCTTCATTCCACATTGCTGCAGTCCTAACTATTGGGTAGTCCGCTGTCCAGTCGGCCCGAATACCAAAGTATATGGCTGATGTCGGTCAGGGCGCATTAGACTGACGTCAGTACGCCAGGGTACTAATGCGCATGACCCACGCCATATCCTCAGTCTTTTTTGCCGCATGGTCCGATGCAGAAGCAATTTTGCGAGTGCAGGTTGGCGTTCTGAAAGTTTCTGAAGTCAGAGTTTCAGACCGAATCAAAGTTGGCTAAGTACCCGCTAGAATATTTTGGTTTTTCTTGCCTCAGTATTTAACCGGATGTCAGAAAAAGTGAATAACTGTATTTCTTGTGGGAAACAGATACCTCATAGGGATTACCATACTTTGTGTATACCTTGTTTAGGGCCTGAGCACGACGTTGTTGGATGCCGCCTTGTGCTAGATTTAACAAACGCACTATTAAGAGAAGGTTAGACTGTGCCAGGTTAGTTTTGGGAAGCGTTGTAATTATAAAATGCCGCCGGAGGCTCCGACGCCCGCCGCCAAAAAGCGCAAGGACAAAGCAGCAAAGCCTAGAGTGGAAGAACCGACAGTCCCAGACGCCGGATCTTTAGAAGGCTCAGTGGAGCCGGAGGTTTTGCCAGGTGTTTCTTTGGAGTCTCAGGGAGACTTTACTGTTACAGGATGTATCCTCGCAGGAAGTAGGCCAGGCTGAGGGGCTTCTCAGGTGGCTGTTCTTCCCTCTCTTCCTAAGGTGGTTAGAGCCTCCTTCTGTTTCCAAGGCTTCTTTGAGAGGCAGGCCAAGTTTAACTACAGTGGGGTTTCTCCTAGTGCTTCAGGGTCTTTGCCTAAGAAACATATGCTTAAAATGGCAGAGGATTTGATTACTATGATTAGAGGTTCTATGCCCCTCCTGATAAGAGGCCTAGGGTGGAACCTGAGTTTGAGAGTTTTGAGCAATGTTCGAGGCTTCTGAGTCTTCGCTGAAGACTTGCAGGAGTATCCTCCTTATTCTGATTCTGATGTGGATGATTCTACTCCTTCAGCTTCTCCTCCTGAGGATTTTTCATTTTCAGAGACTCTGCATTCCATGAGGGAGCATTTTAAATGGGAAGGTCAAGATTTCTCTGATTCCAGGAAGAGGCTTAAGGAATTCTTGTTTTACCCCAGCATAGGCCTTTAGCTATACCTCCTGTTCTGAATGTGGTGGAAGATGTTTTGCAGAGGCTTCCCTCAATCCTGATTCTTTGCCTCCTGCCCCAGTTAAACCAGATAGGTACTATAGGGTGCCTGAAGCTCATAAGTATCTTTTTAAGAGTCCTAGGGCAGACCCGAAACTGTCTCTCAGGGGCCTAAAGGTGTGAAGGCCTCTGTTGTTAAAAATCCTGTTCCTCCTGATAAAGAGGCAAGGGCTTTGGATAGATGGGGAAAGAAAGTGTATACTTCTTCCACTTTAGCCATGAGGGCTTGAATTGTCAGTTTCACATGTTAAAATATCAGAATTATCTCCTTTCACAATTGAAATCTAAGGTGGATGCTCTGGCAGAAGGTATTGAGTGTAAAGAGTTGCAGGATTTAGTTCATGTGTCTGAACAGGTGGGTAAACATTCCTTGCAATGTGGTTTTGATGCTGTGCAGGCCTCCTCGAGGGTGGCTGCCACTGGTTCTGTTCTTCGTAGGCATGCCTGGTTGAGAGATCAGAATTTAGCTGAGCATGTTAAAACAAGGATTTTGGATGCTCCTTTGCAGTCTGATGTGTTGTTTGGTTCGCCTGTGGAAGCAGTCTTAAAGAAAATGGAGGACAAGGCTAAGTCTATGCAAACTGTTAAGGATTTTTGCAGGTGCAGCCTCCAAGTTTAGTAGAAATTGGCCTACTAAGGGATGGACTTATCCTGCTTATGATTCCCAGTCTAGGGGTAGGTCTAGACGTGGTAGGGGCAGAGCTCAAGGTTCTTTTAGGCCTAGGACAGGGAGTTCCCCTGCTCAGACTTCTGGTGAGGGCAGGGGTCAGTCCTTTCGTAAGCAGACCCAATGACCTGCCTTTTCACCTGCCAGTACATTCTCGCCTGGCAGCACCTTTGGGAGGAAGGCTGTCTCTTTTCAAAGAAAATTGGGATTTAATTACCCAAGACAGATGGGTTCTGGATATCATTCACCACGGTTACAGGTTTTATTTCCATACCATGCCTCCTTTCAAAGGCATGCCAGACATTCCTCCTCTACAAAGACAAGCAAATTTCTCTGTTGCTCCACATAGGGGCCATTCAGCCAGTTCCTGTGCCAGAAAGGGGCCTAGGATTTTATTCTCGCCTGTTCCTAGTACAAGAAGGGAACACGTGGAGGCCAATTTTGGATTTATCTATCCTCAACACTTATCTGGACATTCCCAAGTTCAAAATGTTGACGTTACAACAGCTTTTACCTCTGCTGGGCAAGGATCACTGGATGGTAACTATAGATCTCAAGGAAGCTTACCTTCATGTGCCTATAAGACTAAGTTGCAGGAAGTATCTGCGTTTTCGAGCTGGAAATTCTCATTATCAGTTCTCTGCATTGCCCTTTGGCTTATCCACTGCCCAGAGTATTCACAAAGGTTCTGGCTCCAGTGATAGCTTACTTCAGGCTAAAAGGAATTCAAATCTATCCTTACTTGGACGACTGCCTGATTCTAGCTCAAGAAAAGGAAGACCTTCTACAGCATTTGGATTATGTCATAGCAGTGCTAAGATGCCTAGGTATTCTGTGAACGAAATAAAGTCCAGTCTAGTACCCTCTCAAGACATGTGCTTTCTGGGTGTGAGACTGAATACAGCAGCCCAGATGGCCTTTTAACCCCGGACAAACAAAAGATTCTTTCCAGTTACTTCCATCAACTATCTCTTCAGTCCGGGCTGACTGCAAGGACAGTCCTTCAAGCCTTAGGGTTCATGGCATCTTGTATTCTGGTGCTTCCCAATGCCAAACTGCATATGAGGAAGCTGCAATGGTATCTCAAAATGTATGGACACAGCACTGCCAGGATTTGGACACTGTCATTCAAATAATACCTTGCATTCAAAAGGAATTTTGTGGTGGGCTCAGGAATGTCACCTAAACAAGGGACTCTCTGTGACCCGGCCAGAGGCAGTCAGATTCTAACGACAGATGCCTCAGACATTGCTTGGGGAGCTCATCTAAATGGAAAGTGGATACAAGACAAGTGGCCTGCCAGACTACATCATCTACATATCAACATGAAAGAGATGTTAGCAGTCCAGTTTGCATTAATGGCTTTCAAGGAGTTACTTCTTCCAGGGCAGGTGTTGATTCTAACAGACAACACAACTGTCATGTGGTACATCAACAAACAAGGGGGAACACATTCTTACCCATTGTGCAGGCAAGCAATGATTTTATGGGAGACTGCGCTCAGCTTGCAACTAACTCTTCAGGCAAGGTTTCTGCCGGGAGCACAGAACTCCTTAGCAGATGTGTTAAGCAGACAAATCATGGATCCCCACGAGTGGAAACTGGATCTTCATGTATTTCAAAAATTGACAGTGTCATGGGGAACTCCAGACATAGATCTGTTCGCTTCCCCACTAAAACCACCAGCTGCCAAAGTTTTGCACAAAGAGGTTTCATCACACAGCTTGGAAAGTGGATGCTCTTTCTTTCAGTTGGAAAAATCTTCATGTGTATGCTTTTCCACCTCTGCCTCTTCTCCCAAAGGTGCTTCTAAAGGTCAGACAAGACAAGCCAAGGATGATTTTAATAGCTCCAGATTGGCCTCGGCAGCACTGGTACCCATTACTGAGGAGTCTGGTAAGGAAGCCTCCATGGCCTTTACCCTTGATTCCACACCTGTTGTCTCAGAGGGACGGTCACCTGCTCAATGTCAAGCTTCAATCTCTTCATCTAACAGCCTGGCATATTCTGTTTTGAAAGACAGCAGGTCTCAACTTCCTCAACAAGTTTTAAATGTGATTATGGAAGCCAGAAGACCTAGTACAAGGAAAGTGTGCAGAAAAATGGAAGAGATTTTTATTTTGGAGTGCAGCAAACAATTTGGAGATTTCTGAGCCTAATTTGAGTGTGGCTCTTCAATATCTTACTGAGTTATTGGACAAAGGTTTGTCTTTCTCTTCCATTAAGATTCATGCTGCAGCAATTTCAGCTCACTATGATTGTGACCCACATTGTTTTCATCCTTTGTTCAAGCAATTTCTTAGAGGGGCAAAGAATATAAGACCCCCACGAGAGCTCCTACTCCTGCTTGGGATCTCAATTTTGTGTTGGAGAAACTTACTCTACAACCTTTTGAGCTCGGCTACTGCTGAATTGAAATATTTGTCATGGAAGACTGCTTTTTGTTGGCCATTACTTCTGCAAGAAGGGTTTCTGAGTTGCAGGCCCTTATGGCGGTAGAGCCTTTTTGATTTTTCATAAGGATAGGGTATCTTTACGTACTAATCCTTCCTTTATGCCTAAGGTGGTTTCTAGTGTGGCTTTAAACCAAACTATTCATTTGCCTACTTTTATGCAGATCCCCAAAATAAAGGGGAAAAGATTTTGCACACTTTAGATGTACACAGGCAATTGTTATTATTTGAGCAGGACTAAGGATTTTAGGCAGTCTCAGCAGTTGTTTGTTTCTTTTGCTTTGGGTTCAGGGCAAGCCTGTGTCAAAACAAACTATTTCTAGGTGGATTGGGTTTTGCATTGCATTTTGTTATTCCCATCATGGCAAGGAGATTCCAGCTGGAATTAGGCCTCATTCCACTAGGGCTACTGCCACTTCTACAGCATTTCTAAGGGGTGGCCACTAAGGATATTTTGGAGGCAGCTACTTGGAGTTCAGTGCATACTTTCTCTAAGCATTATCACCTTCCTCTCTACTCTAAGTCTAGGGCTGGTTTTGCCACAGCTATTTTGCAAGGCATGTTGTCAGTTCCTGCTTCCTTATGATTTGCCAGCCTCCCTTACCTCTGCTTTGGGATTCTACCCAATAGTTAGGACTGCAGCAATGTGGAATGAAGAACATAGTACAGTTTTGTACCTACCATAAATGTAGATGTTCGAGGATCCACATTGCTGCAGTCCAATTTACCCTCCCTCCTTCCCCTCTGTGTTTAAGGGTGGTTGTGTAGGTGAGGTTATATTCTGGTAATTTTGTATATATTGTACATATTTTTGGTGCAGGTATGTTTGGAATTTTTGGTTTTGGCCTTAGCTTTTCAGGGTCTTCTGACATCTGGGGCAAGAAAAGACTGAGGATATGACGTCGGTCATGCGCATTAGTAACCTGACGACTGACGCCAGTCTAATGCGCCCTGACCGATGTCAGCCATATACTTTGGTATTCGGGCCGACTGGACAGCGGACTACCCAATAGTTAGGACTGCAGCAATGTGGATCCTCGAACATCTACATTTATGGTAGGTACAAAACTGTACTTTTTCTCCCTAAGCTGGATTGGTCTATTTCTGTATGCTTTTTCTCCTATTCTGTTGATCTCAAGTATTTTGCAGAAATTCAAAGAGAACAGGACAGAATCCATTCTGATAGCTTCCTTTTGGTCCAGGTAGCATTGATTTCAATTCTGATTAAGCCTATTGGTAGTAGAAACAACAATGTTATCTTATTTGAGGGCCTCCTGACTCTAGTAAAAATAATGCTTCACTCTGACCAGCTTAAAGCTGGGAGTGTGAATTAACATATGTCTTCCAGGCATGTTTTCAGAGGATGTGCATTATGAGGATGCTAGGAAATCTGGCATGAGGAAGTCATTCCTAGCAAAATGAGAAAGATTCTCTTTGCCATTCTGGAGATCAAGTTGCAATTATTGCTTGAGCATCCCTAGATGTCCTTCAAGGATGCATCTGCAGTCCTAACATATGGGTTGTCCTGCCTCAGGCAGCCCTTCGGTCGGCCGGATTCCAAAGTCTGGGTCTGGCCTCGGCTGATGTCGCACTTCACCCGACGTCATAGCTACTGTTTATTGGGTATAAAGGCATCAGCCGACGCCATTTTCCCCAGTCTTTCTTGCTGCGTGGTGCCCGAAGCAGAAGCTGTTCGCAAGTGCCGGTCGGTCAGATCCAGAGATTCCTACTACCGAAGACTTCTAAAAAGCTAAGTACCCCGTTGGGGACTCTTTCTTGCCTCAGCCGATGTCAGACAAAGTAAATAATTGTTTAACTTGTGGGAAACAAATACCTCATAAGGATTTCCACTCTTATTGCCTTCCTTGCTTAGGCCCAGACCACGACGTATCAGCTTGTCTAGCCTGTGCTTCCTTCAACCGACGGACACTTAGACGTCGGTCGGAGTTTGCAGATGGTCCCGCTTTTGCATACAAAATGCCGTCGGAGACTCCGACTACTCAATTAGCTAAAAAGCGCAAGGAAAAGGACCGACATTCGTGGCCCGCGGTTTCGGCTGAAACCATGGTTAGGCCAACCGCGAATGTCTCGGTTTCGGCTGAAACCGAGCCCCCGGTTCTTCCTTCGGCCGAAAGCATGCCTCCGATAGCCGAGGCCTCACAGAGCATGGCTGAATCTGCTACTGAATTTACTGCTACAGAAGCAGGCACCCAGGATTTGTCAGACATTATTCCTTTAGACAAATCTACCCCTGCACGTGGGGCTGCTAGACCCCCTGCTTCCATGTCTATCAAGGCTTTTGCCAGGGCTAAAGCAGCTAAATCTTCTAAGACCTTGCCTGCCAAAACTCCTTCACATAGGCCTACCTCTAGTTCCCAAATACTCAGCCTGGCTGAGTATCTCATTTCTATGATCAGAGGATCCCAACCTCACCCAGACAGGGCCTCTCAGCCCCCTCCAGACAAGAGGCCTAGGACTGAACCCCCGGAACCTGTCTCTACAGATTATTCCTCGGATGACTCTGACATTTCAGACCCTCACGAAGGCCCATATTCTCCTTATGAGGATTCTGATGCAGAAGACTCCATTCCTTCTGCTTCTCCTCCTGAAGAATTTTCCTTTGGGGAAACCTTGCATGCTATGAGGGAACACTTCCAATGGCAGGGCCAGGATTTTTCAGATTCAAGGAAAAGGCTAAGGACCTTTTTACACTTACCACAGCATAGGCCTTTAGCCATTCCGCCAGTATTAACAGTTGTTGATGATGCATATAATGATGTCTGTACTGCTCCTGATTCTCTTCCTCCGGCCCCTGCCAAGCCAGACAGATATTACAGGGTCCCGGACACACACTACCATTTGTATA
This sequence comes from Protopterus annectens, assembly GCF_019279795.1. Taxonomy (NCBI): domain Eukaryota; kingdom Metazoa; phylum Chordata; order Ceratodontiformes; family Protopteridae; genus Protopterus; species Protopterus annectens. The sequence continues at coordinate 1,288,671,854 of NC_056741.1, read as the reverse complement.
AGGCTCCTGTTGCAGACCCTGATACCATTTCACAGGGCCCTAAAGGTGTGGCAGCTGCCTCTGCCAAAAACCCTCTTCCCTCTGAAAGGGAATCTAGAGCATTAGAGAGATGGGGTAAAAAGGTTTATACTTCTGCTACTCTTTCGGCCAGGGCCTTGAACTGTCAATTTCATATGATTCAGTACCAGGAATTTTTGTTAGACCAGCTAAATAAAAAACTGTCTTCTCCTGAACCTTTAGATCGCAAGTCCCTTCAGGATTTGGTACATAACTCTCAGCAGGTCAGTAACCATTTCTTAAAGTGTGGCTATGATGCACTGGAAGCTTCCTTTAGATCAGCTATGACTGGAACAGTGATTCGAAGGCATGCCTGGTTAAAAGAACAATCCTTACCAGACCATGTTAAGTCAAAACTCCTAGATGCTCCCATGGAGAAACAAAGTTTGTTTGGCTCCCCTGCACAGGAGGTTCTAAAGAAGGTGGAAGAAAAAGCAAAATCTGTCCAAACAGTCAAGGATTTCTTACAGGTCCAACCTCCGAGGTTTAGCAGAAATTGGCCTTCGAAGAATTGGTCCTTTCCAGACAACTCCAGAGCGCAGAGAGGCAGAAATAGACGCCCAAGAGGCGTCTAGGGGTGCCTACAGGGGACGTCAGTGGCAACCTACCAACCAGAGAAGTACTGCCACAGAATCAACTACATCCACTTCCACAGGGCAGACACAATGACTTGGCTCTAGTTCCGCCTACCAGGGAACAACTGGAAGCACCCTTGGGCGGAAAACTAGCCTTATTCTCCGACAACTGGCATTACATTACAGGAGACAAATGGACTTTACAAACAATAGACAAGGGCTACAGGTTTCACTTCCACACTCTACCAGAAAAGAGAGGAATGCCAAACCTACCACCAAGCCAAAAAACAGACGCTCTAAGACAAATTAACAACTTACTAAGGATGAGAGCTATAGAACAGGTGCCACCTATGGAACAAGGCCAAGGATTTTACTCCAGGCTTTTCCTGGTACCAAGAAAAGAAAATCAATGGAGACCTATTCTAGACTTGTCCGCACTGAACACATACCTCATTGTTCCAAAATTCAAAATGCTGACCCTCCAGCAGCTTCTTCCCATGCTGGGCAAGGAGTCTTGGCTGGTGACTCTAGATCTCAAGGAGGCATACCTGCACGTCCCTATACGACCAGATTGCAGAAGACACCTCAGATTTCTTGCAGGATCAGAGCATTATCAATTCTCAGCATTGCCTTTTGGTTTATCTACTGCGCCCAGAGTATTCACGAAATGCCTGGCATCAGTAATTGCTCATTGCAGACTTCAGGGAATTCAAATTTACCCATACCTGGACGACTGCCTAATACAAGCGGACAACAAGGCAAAATTAACAAAAGATTTGGAAAATGTCATACAACTGTTGCAAGCCTTGGGATACACAGTCAGCATGCAAAAGTCAAGACTAGTACCATCCCAAAGGATAACATTCTTGGGTGCAGAACTAGATACATCAACTCAGATGGCTTTTCTCACAGAAGAAAAACAAAAGCAACTACCAGTCTACTTCATGACATTAACAACACAAACTCAGCTTACTGCAAGGAAAGTCCTGCAAGCCCTGGGCTACATGGCATCCTGCATAATATTGGTTCCGCATGCCAGGCTGCATATGAGAAAGCTACAATGGTACCTAAGGAATGTATGGTCTCAACACAAGCACAGTCTAGAAGCCCAGATTCCAATAATTCCATGCCTGAAACAAGAATTCCTGTGGTGGGCTCAGGCCTGTCAGTTGAACAGAGGCTTGCCCTTCCACAAACCTCATCCAAGCCAGACCATCACCACGGACGCCTCAGACCTAGGATGGGGGGCACACATGGTGGACAAGTGAATACAAGGCCTATGGACCCAAGACCAGCTGAATCTACACATAAATCTAAAGGAGATGCTGGCAGTGAAACATGCGATCCAGGCATTCAGACCACTCCTTCAACAGGGTCATCTGCTGATAAGGACGGACAATACCACAGTCATGTGGTACATCAACAAACAGGGAGGTACACATTCATATCCTCTATGCCGGATGGCAATGGACCTATGGAATGTGGCCCTGAATCTCAACATTCAACTTCAGGCCAGATTTGTACCAGGAAAAGAAAATTCTCTAGCAGACACCTTAAGCAGAACTACCACGGATGCTCACGAATGGATGCTGCATCCAGATATCTTCAAAGCCATAACAAAAAAAATGGGGACTGTCACAGATAGAGCTGTTTGCCTCCCCACACAGTCACCAATTGAAGAAATTCTGCACAAGAGCATACCACCCACTTGCTTGGAGGGTGGACTCCCTTTCCTTCAGCTGGAAAAACCTGACAGCATATGCATTTCCACCTCTTCCCTTGATGTACAAAGTTCTGCTGAAGATCAGAGAGGATCAGCCAAGGGTAATTCTGATAGCTCCAGACTGGCCGAGACAACATTGGTACCTGCTACTGAGAAGCAGGTCTCGGACACACGCATGGCCTCTACCTCTATGTCCCTTACTACTAACACAGGACAACTACAAGATCCTACATCCAAACTTGAAAACACTGCAGCTAGCTGCTTGGAATATTGCATAAAACAAAATAACCCAGGTTTATCTCAGAGGGTTAAGGACATTATCCTGGAGGCACGCAGACCTTCCTCAAGGAAGACTTATTCAGCCAAGTGGAAAAGATACCTCATTTGTAGTGCAGCAAAGGGAGAAAATGTCTCAATGGCAAACATAGCACACATCCTGGAATATTTAGCAGAGTTGTTCCACAATGGCCTGTCTTACTCCTCCATTAAGATTCATGCATCAGCAATTTCAGCAGAATACAACATGGATCCTCCTGTCTTCTCTCATCCTCTACTCAGGCAGTTCTTGAGAGGAATCATAAATGTAAAACCTCCAAGGAAACCACCTTTACCTACATGGGATCTCAACTTCGTGCTGGAAAAGTTAACACTTCCCCCTTTTGAACCAGCAGCAACAGCAGAATTACAATTCTTGTCTTGGAAAACTGCTTTCCTGCTAGCAATTACTTCAGCAAGAAGGGTATCTGAGTTACAGGCATTAATGGCAGTACAACCCTTCCTTATCTTCCATCAGGACAGTCTCTCTCTGAGAACTAACCCTACCTTTATGCCAAAAGTGGTCTCCAGAGTATCATTGAACCAAGCGATTCATTTACCTACATTCTTCCCCAACCCACAGAACAGGGGGGAAAGACTACTACATACCTTGGATGTGCACAGACAATTACGCTACTATCTGGACAGAACTAAGACCAGCAGAAAAACTGACCAGCTTCTGGTAGCATATGCAACAGGAATGCAAGGAAAAGCAATTTCAAAACAGACAATCTCAAAATGGATAGGAAATTGCATTCGATTTTGCTTACTCTTTCATGGAAAGACAACTCCTGATAATATCTCTGAGAACTAACCCTACCTTTATGCCAAAAGTGGTCTCCAGAGTATCATTGAACCAAGCGATTCATTTACCTACATTCTTCCCCAACCCACAGAACAGGGGGGAAAGACTACTACATACCTTGGATGTGCACAGACAATTACGCTACTATCTGGACAGAACTAAGACCAGCAGAAAAACTGACCAGCTTCTGGTAGCATATGCAACAGGAATGCAAGGAAAAGCAATTTCAAAACAGACAATCTCAAAATGGATAGGAAATTGCATTCGATTTTGCTTACTCTTTCATGGAAAGACAACTCCTGATAATATCAGACCTCATTCCACAAGAGCTACAGCCACCACTACAGCTTTCCTACGAGGAGTGGCTACCAAAGACATTTTAGAAGCTGCTACTTGGAGCTCCGTGCATACATTTGCCAAGCATTATAATCTTCCCTTATACTCTAGATCCCGAGCAGGTTTTGCAACTGCTGTTTTGCAAGGGATCTTAACTACACCATCTTTATCTTAGTGCCTCCTCCCCCAGTTTGGCTATGGTATTCTACCCATATGTTAGGACTGCAGATGCATCCTTGAAGGACATAGTACAGTTTTGTACCTACCATAAATGTAGATGTCCGATAGGTATGCATCTGCAGTCAGGATTACCCACCCTCCTTCCCCTCTGTGGTATTCCTAGGGTATTTACCCCTCTTAGCTAGCTGGGGGAATCTATTATGGTGTATTTGTTTGTATATATATATATATATATATATATATATATATATATATATATAATTTATATTGTTTGCTCTCTACTGTTTGGAATTATTTGCGTTTATGCAAATTTAGCCTTCCTAGAGGGCACCTGGCATCTGGGGCAAGAAACACTGAGGAAAATGGCATCTGCTGATGCCTTTATACCCAATAAACAGTAGCTATGATGTCGGGTGAAGTGCGACATCAGCCGAGGCCAGACCCAGACTTTGGAATCCGGCCGACCGAAGGGCTGCCTGAGGCAGGACAACCCATATGTTAGGTATGCATCTGCAGTCCTATCGGACATCTACATTTATGGTAGGTACAAAACTGTACTTTCTAAATTACCTGCCATTCTTGTGTAAAATTGGCCCCATCGTATATGCTTCAGTAAAGGTACATGTATCTGCTATTTCCTCCTACCTTATATTGTCAACTTCCAGTGAATCATTCCATCAAGTGGGTATTGCGGCCTAAACCATTTTGAAGAATAATTAATGCACCGTGGGACCTCAGCTGTGCATTAGAGAAGCTCACCCAGGCCCCTTTTGTGTCAGCTGATTTAAACACCCCCCCAGGATCTGTCTTGGAAGACACTGTGCTTGGTGGCTGTGACCTTACTTGGAGAATCTTGAAAGTACTAGGTCTGATGTATATTTATCCATTTCTGACCCTCCACAAAGACAGGGTGTCCCTTTGCACTAACCCCAGATTCATAGGTTCATAGGTTCATACTAGGCTATCTGCCCGAGGGCATTTACAAGCCTAGCCCATCGTTTTGTGGCTTACGCCACCCCTTTAGTATGGGGAACTATACCCATTATTTTGCTGTGCCTCTGTCGAGCAGTGACACTGAGGTAATCCCTGGGGTATATCTGCGATCTCCCATCCATTGGTCAAGATTTCTCTTGAACAAGGCCAGCGAGGTGCTCTGCCTCACATGTACCGGGATTTTGTTCCACAGCATAGGGAGTCTTTGGGTGATGAATCTATCCCTCCAGCACGTCCTATTAATAGCCGTGTCGAGGTTTAAGTCTCCCGCCCTTGTGGCTCTGATGGATCTAGATTTTTTGAGGTGAAGCATATTCATCAAATCTGGGTTTGACATGGCCTTGTATGTTAGGCAAAGGTCACCTCTGAGCAAGTAGCGACTGAATAGAGCTGGAGTTCTTTCAGTCGGGCAGCATAGGATAGATTTTTGAGACCCTTTATCCTTTTGGTGAGGAACTTTTGTGGCCTCTCCAGCTGCTGCAAGTGTCGGGTCAGATACATTCCGAATGGGGCATTGTACTCAATCATTGGTCTGATGAGTGATGAGTTAAGGGAGACTATAACCTCCCTTGATCTAGATGAGAATCCCTTCATGATAAGGTGGGCAATGTAGAAGGTCTTCCTAACTACTTTAGCTACATGGGTGTCGAATGACAGACTACTATCAACCTGGGTCCCCAGGTCCCTGATAACTTCTTCTGTGCTCAGTGGATTGCCACCTATTTGGTAGCTAGGGGTAACCTTGTTTTTCCCGAAGGGTATGACTATGCATGGCTTGCTCACTGTCTTTGCTATTGATGCACTGCCCATGGTAAACCAATACCAGATCATGGTAAGGCGCATGTCATGAGAGCTACTGAAGTTACAGAAGTGCCTGAAGTACTGATTGAAATTTCTATAAACTAGGGTCCCCACTTCCCTGTGGAGTTTCCTAATCTCTCCAGACAAGGAAGAAAGTATACTATGTTATTTAGATGTGTATTGACAACTGACATTTTTATTTGGACAAGTCAAAAAGTTTTAGAAAATTTTGAACTGTGTCCTTGCAGAACTAATGTTTGGGTAAGATTGTGAATAATTGCGCACTCTTAAGTGGCTTGCTCACTGTCTTTGCTATTGATGCACTGCCCATGGTAAACCAATACCAGATCATGGTAAGGCGCATGTCATGAGAGCTACTGAAGTTACAGAGCAGCATTCCTCAGATGATTTAGTACCCATTGCATCTTGGGAAGCAGCTACTTGGTCCTCATTGCACACATTTTTCTAAGCATTGTAATCTGGAGTTTTCATCTAGGGCAGTGTTAAATTCTAATGTCATGCAGGATCTGCTATCCTGGGAAGTTCCGTCATGGCCAGCCACCCACTTGCTCAGTGCTGTGGGAGTCATCCTGTTGATGAGCACTGCAGTAATAACTAGTGCAATGAGTGTAGTACAGATGTATTAGGGCCTTAACATAACTGTAGATGAGTGTAGTTGTCTGTGTTCCTACCCACAATTTCTTTTTTATCCTTCCACGTTCGCTTCTGTTTTCTTACCAGGCCTTCTCCCTCCTAGATCTTATCCTTATCCTGTAGAGGGAAATTTGGGCCTATTGGGTGGGTGTTCTTCTATTAGGGGATATTTCCCATACCTACTCCACAAGTGGTGTAACATCTACTGCAGGCTGTTGGATCACTTTGGGCAAGAATGACCTAGAGATAGCAATTTTCAATGCCCCTCTTGTAATGCCAACTTCATGAGTTCCTTATGAGAAAAATTATGCTGCTGTTGTTGAGGAATCTTACCGCTCTGGAAGTTGGGCTGCCTGTTGGCAGGATATCACACTGAGGACTTAGAAGCACCTGCAAATGTACTTAAAACATCTACAGTTATGGCAATGTCCTATCATACTTGTATTTTCTTTGCAAAGTTTTCCTTGTATGTAATTTCTGTTGGTAGTGCCTTTGTTTCTGTGCTGTAGTTTGATTTTATAGTCTTGCAGTTTTCATTTAAGTTTTAACTGTCACAGTTTTTTTTTTATGTTGGGCTACAAGTCCTCTGATAAGAACACCTGTTTTAGTGTTCCTTTGTTTTGAACAGTGAAATTGTGATTCAGCAGACCTTAAAAGTAAGCATAGAAAACTTAACAGAGCAGGGAGGCAAGTAATATAAAAGTAGCTGTGAAATGTTACATTTTAAGTCCAAAAATTGGCAATAGCCCAGAGTATGAAGGGCCGCAAAAAGAAACTGGATGGCTATCCACAGAAATAGCATACTGCCTCATAAAGAACATTGATTCTTAGACTATGTGTAATCTGAAAAGAGCATGGTTTAAAATGCATTTTCGGAAGCATGATTTAATAGGTTTCTCTTGGGAAATATCCATTGTCTCCACAGATATCTGTCGCTATATTTTATCATCATTTTGTCAAAACAAAACCCAGTGTGTGCCAGCTGGTTAAACAGAAATAGTCATGTTTATTTATTATTATTTTTTTAGCATTGACTTTCCTTTTTCCTCTCCCTCTGTGGGAAATTGCATCTTGGAAGACCCTCTTGATTTCAGTTATCTGTCTATATTTTCTTACTGTTGATTTAGTTATATGAATTTATTTTTTGGTCATTTGCTTTACACTTTTTCCCAAGCCTCATCAGGCGTTTGTGATAATGATGTAATACAACTTTCTTAAACAGTATGTGAAATGGGCTCTTGGGTGTGTGTTTAGTTTTGTTGTAACTTGGAATAAACTGACATTGTGCAAATCAGCAGCATGTAATTGCTATCTCACTTTTGGAAAAAGACTGACACTTGGTTCTGCAGTGCCCTGCCAGACAAATGGGACTAATTGAGCACTGTCTGCTAAGGAGATTCTGTCTTCATTAAGCTTTAGGGTTCTGGTGTTCCGCCATGCATACTCTATTTGGCAAAAACTTTCCAAGTCTACTTTTGCATATCCTCCTACCTGTGATACCCTACTCCTTTCTCCTGTGTTTTTAGTTTCTTCCCATTGCTAAATGCATTTGGTTGGATTGCAGTTACCCACAGGCTGATTTTTAGGGGAAAAAAATTGAGATCTCCTCCATCATCTTATTGATTTCCTGAGTATGTAACCTTTTGCAGTACTTGAGTTTCTTTTTTTTTTTTTTTTTGTTTGCTTAATTGAACATGTTCTCAGCACAGCAGTAATGGTAGGAGACTTATTTTCACGTTTGGCTTGTCTGAACTTTTACCTTTTTCACTATCATGTCTCAGTCCTCCAAGTAAGACTGTGCCTATTAGAACTTGCATGGTGTACATTTAAGCAGTACACCTTTTTTATGTAACTTTTTTTTGTCAAACAGTTTGTCTGTTAAGCAGTCGGCATTAAGGTTAAATCTGCTAAACTGGCTAGGATCAAAGGCATGCCTCCTCTGTAGGTACATGTTTTGAAGTCACAGTCATGGAAGGAGCCCTCTCCTTATCCTTTGGAGGTGGTGGTGCATACTGTGTGAAGACCTGCTTCTCCTTCTCCTGTGTTGTCTGTGCATACCATGACTTGAGGGGTCTTCTACTGTTTTGCTCCAGTCTACAGGTTTTCTGCTCTTCTTGCCATGACAGGCTGGCCAGTACCATTGTAGAGCTTCACTGCCATCAAACAGTTTCTGCCCTTCCTTTTTCTTGATTTTTACAAAGTGTGAAAATTTATCAGATGCAAGTGCTCTTTTTTATTTTTCCTTGTCCCTGTCAAGTTTTATGGCAGCTTTCC